>NC_056731.1:1222945359-1223067859 GCF_019279795.1 Protopterus annectens | reverse complement strand
TGATATTAATTTATAATTTGAAAATTATTGTGAATAACTCACTTATTTGCCAGATTACTACTACTATATCCATTAACATCAGCTATTTAACAGTGCTGTCATTACATCTTGATAAATCCTGTTAATTGTCTGACGAATTTAGTAGGTTAATATTGTATTCTTTTTCAAATGTTTCTCATGAAATACTGAAGTCATTTGTACAACAGACTCAAACTGTAATTTTAAGGGACTGTGATGGGCCCACTAAGAGCTGCAATGAAGGGCAGGGAAGATGGATGTATTTAACTAGTGATGTGCAATTTTAAGGAATAATGGTCCTCACACATACCTTTTCTGTGTCCATAATGTACAACAATGCGTATGGTTCTCTTCACACAAACTGGATGTTACAAGATACTGTCACACTGTATGAGGAATGGATTATTTCAATTATTGTTAATTTCTCTGAACAGAATGCTGACAGGAATGTAATCTGAAAACAGTTTAGCTACATGACCAACACATGTTCATAGTTTCCAATCCTAATCCAAGATCATTCTTAGTATACCATCTCCATCAGAACGATGTTGTCACATTAATTCTTTTCACAGTCTGGAAAAGATGCTTTTGCAGTAAAGATGTGTTAGGTAGGCAGATAGGACTCCAGGTTAGAATTTGGATAGAAATTGCACCTGCAGGTTTGAATCTTATGTCCTCATTCAAGAGTCTGATGTTAATACATAAATGTTACAATATCATCTAAGAGTTGTGTTGAACTAAACTTCTTCAATATAACTGTCTATAAAGATTGTTGTGAAATGTTCATCCTTGTTATTCAATTAATAATTTTTAAATATTGTCTTTCTTTATTTCACATGACAAGAACCACAATCAGAACAGAGAGATGTGCATCAAGCAGTTGTACAGGCTTGAACAGCAGCGAGGGAGAGAGGTATGTTATTGCCTTCAGTACATCTTTAGTATTTCATCTGCCTCACACACCATGTGTGTATTTATAAAAACATTGCTATAGACTAGGTTGACTGATACTTTAGCAGGTATCCATCTGATAGCAGCAGTTCATAATGAACACACCCTGCAGGTTAACATTGTTATTCTTTCTGCCTCCAAACACTTGTTAAAACAAACACTGCTATAGCCTAGGTTGACTGACACTGGCGTGGGTACCCATTTGACAGAAATAGGTCATAATCAGCAATGCTGTTACAAAATATTTGTTTTGTAAGCCTTCTGATACCTGATTGTTTCTGAAGAGAATACATACAGTTGTACACATGCAATACTACTAGTAATATTACTTTCTGATATATGTACAGTTGTTTTGATTGAACATATTACATTGTCTTTAGTGTTGTACACATTATATTGATGTGTGTTCAGCCAAATATCAAGCTACCTGTCTCAAAAGGTTGTCATATGTTGTAACTATTGTTCACAATGGTCTCCAATATCTTTCTCGTCATTTATGCAATGGCATGTTTTGTCCACTCATATACATCATCGAATGCAGACAGTAAAATATATTTGTTGACCATTCATACATTTTTACAGTACTAGTGACTTATGTCTGTGTATAACCATATGAAACTGACCAGAAAAGAATACTTTTTTTCTTTTTAGGAGTACAAATTATCGGGCCATGGGTAACTTTATCCATATTGGCTGTGTCTCAGTCCCTGTGTAAATTGTCATCATAACAATATTGTGTTGAGCTCTGATTTTCATGGGATTGTTCTGCATGATAGATATTTTATTTTATTTTCCGTTATGTTTTGCAATGAATCTTTATGGAGCATGGTACACGAGGACATTCAACAATCTGAAGACAATGATGTGCACGTGCGAGGCCACTGCCTGAATCATCAGAAGAAGATGGTGACTATTACAGCAATGATGGGAAACCTGGATCTGCCCTTGCTTGAGCCATCCTGCCTGTACCCTGGTGGAGATATAACTGTGGCCAAGACAGAGACAATTTTCAGGTAGAGATCAGGGAGGTCATTACCCATGTGTTCCAAACACATGTGAGAGACATAATGGGGACCTTCTTTGATGAGATGGCATGGGCTATGCTGGATTCATTCAGGATGATAGCTCATATGATCATTCAAGAGTCAATCCACAACAGCCTGGTCCCTCCAGTCAGTAGATATTGTTTGTGTGCTGCACTTGTCTTCTGCTGCCAAAATGGTGATTGACATTTAGTTGATTGGACTGTATATGCACTCTTGTGCATGAATACCACGTATGTGTCATGCTTAATTGTTATTATCATGACATTTACTTTGGTTTCAGTGTGTGCATGACACACACATTAACACATTACATTGTCCACGCACATTCAACTGTCTATGCATTGTGGCAGTTGACTTGTTGATATTGCTGAAACAGGCAGCCTGTAAACATGTGTCTTACTGGGATGACTGACAACATAAGTTGCCCATAGTCCAACACTAACAGTGTCATATGCCTTGGATGTCTGTTTTTTGCCATATCAGGTTTGTGCAACATACAGACATTTCATTCCACATAGGTTCATAGGTGTGTACTAGGCTAATGGCCCTGGAGTCTTTATAAGCCTAGCCCAAAAATATTCCCTGGAATCATGCCACCCAAAGTTAGTTCCCAGTGCCCCTGTCAAGCAAGGCCACTGAAGTGATCCCTGGGGTGAACTTCCTATTGCCCATCCACTCATTAACATTTCTCTTAAAGAGAGCCAATGAAGTGCTCTGCTTGACGTGAATGGGAAGTTTGTTCCAAAGTATGGGAAGTCTCTGGGTTTGGAACCTGTCCCTCCAGCATGTTATATTTATCGTGGTAATGAGGTTTAGGTTCCTGGAGCGTGTGGCACAGAGAGATTTGGATAAACATGGTTTTGCATGACAGTTGTCATGATGTCCCAATCTCATGATGTGGTGTTGTGTCATGGTTTGGCAATAATGATGTCATGTGGGATAAGATACACATACATCCTGTGTATGTGCAGTCCTCTTTATTTTACTGCATCAAAGAGCAAAGTTACATTAATCTGTACACAATGTTACAAATTATACAGTATTTCACAGTGCACTACAATATGTTTGGGGTAAGTAGCATTTCCACACCCATTATATAGTAACATTGGTAAACACCTTTTATAAATAGTTGTATACATAATGATTATACATATGTGTGCACATAGCCAGATACATATTGACACAGATATGTAGCTTTGACAAGTGAGCATTCAGTGATGAACTGCAAATGTGTGCACATAGGTTTCCTCTGCTCCGTAATGAACGGTGTGGATGGCATGCACATGTATTTTTTTATTTAACATTTACATGACAGCATCTGTGTATGTGATTGAAATTTTTAACTTCCTTACCTATCCATGTTGATTTGACATGATTGCACATTACTCTGTATGTGTTTTATACATGCCCAGTTTTGTGGACATCAGCAGTCCATCTGTTCATTTGGCATAAATTTTCTATTTGTTTAAATTAATGTCTGTGTGTGTGTTCCACAGCACCCTGTTTTTGCATTGTGTCACCATACCATGTCCTGTCTTACCATGATGTGGTCTCAAGTTGTCCATCTTCCTACCACTTTAATATGTTCCTAGTGCTTATTGCAGGTATGTTTGCCTTTGTCAAAATTACTGTCCATTGCCAGTTATTAATTTGGGATAGTGAGCACTGACAAATGTATGGATATTTTACAATGTGGGACATGTGCACACAAGCTGCTGCCTAATGCTTGCAAATACATCCTTGTTCTCATTTTACTTGTGAGTTAGCCACTGTATTTTTTTCACATATATGGGCACAAACTGCTATATTCAGTTTTCTGTCCTGTTAGATTTTTGAACATATAATTACATGCCATTGGTGCATGTAGGTGTATTGACCTTAATTTCATGTACATTCCATTTATGCACTGACATACATACATACACGTACACCTGTGTGTTGCCTTCGATATGGCATATATGTGTAACATACACACTTGGTTGTGTATGCCTCCATGTGTATGTAGCAGTGTTGGCTGATGTTCTGCAGTAATTCTGTTTGGCACTGTGCTTGGTGTTTGAATTTTGCATGCATGGTCGTAGGTTTGTTTCTGTCCTCTGGTACTATTGTTTGACATGCATTTGCTGATCTGTGATGTGGCTTGGCTAACACCTACACTGCTGATAGACTAATTGGATATATGTACATTTATCCAATGTGTACTGTGATCCTAATTTATTACCCTGGAGCACACATGTACCATCAGTAATACACATCCAGGTATGTCTGTTACACATTATACAACATGTGCTAATATGATGGTGCATAGATAGTTTTTTTTTTGCATTTCACCATGGCTGGTATGCATCCCCACCCTGTTTGATAACTTTCCACTGTCCATGTTGTACAGTGTGCTGTTTGTGTAACTAACATGTCCATACTGTTTTTTCCAACCTTTGTTCTGTAGGTATACCTGCTGTATTTACCTTTACCTCCCCTCTCCCTAGTTTACCCAGTGGCGTAGCTAGTGGAAGGCAAGAGGGGTGGTCAGCCCCAGGCAGCACTTTGGGGACTGTCAACAGTTTAATTAAAAAAATGTTTTTAACAGTGTCTTTCTTCTTTAAGAATGGTCCCATAGCTAGTCCAGTCACATCACATTTGTGCATGTGCATGCATTGTCTCACAGACTTCCTGTTCTTCCTATCTGCCATGCAATTTCAAATTTCACAGTACAGCATTTTGATACTGAAATTATTCTTGCTTCAAGTAAAGCTGCTTCATATTGCTGTTGTTCAATCGTGTGTATTTTTGCTGACAGAATTATGCTGCTGTTCAAGGGAATTGAGTGTTCTTGTTGCTGCCATTCAAGTGTGGGAGAGAGTGTTCTTGTTGCTGCTGTTCAGGTGTGTGTGTGTGTGTGGGGGGGGGTGTTCTTGTTGCTGCCATTCAAGTGTGAGTGTGTGTGTGTGTGTGTGTGTGTGTGTGTGTGTGTGTGTGTGTGTGTGTGTGTGTGTATGTGAGGGGGAGTTCTTGTCGCTACCATTCAAGTGTGTGTATGTGAGGGGGGTGTTCTTGTTGCTGCCGTTCAAGTGTGTGAGTGTGTGTGGGGGGGTGTTCTTGTTCCTGCCATTCAAGCGTATGAGGGAGTGTTCTTGTTGCTGCTGTTGAAGTGTATAGGGGGTATTCTTGTTGCTGCCTTTCAAGTGTGTGTGTGTGTGTGTGTGTGTGTGTGTGTGTGTGTGTGTGTGTGTGTGTGGGTGGGTGTTCTGGTTGCTGCTGTTCAAGTGTGTGTGATACCTGGTGGTTAGTGTTACTCAGGCTCCAACCCTGTACCTTGGGTACAAGAAACAATAGCCTGAATTCTCTACCCATTCCACCTCTTGTGTGTCAAGGAGTTGAGTCCATAGCTCTCAACTGTCCAGATTTTCACAGAATGTCTGCAATGTTTGTCTCAAACTTTTGGTCTGTTCCTCTTAAAATTAGTGGTTTTCTGGCAAATCAGTGAGAACTGAATTCACTAAATAATGATAGCCATTTAAGTTTCAGTCTTTCTATCTTTCAGGAAATGCAGGGTAACACAAAATATTTTAGTCTAGCAACTTTCTAAGGTTATATAAGCAATGATTAAAATGTGTCCCTGGTTTTGGGCCTTTGTCCCTCCAACAAACTTTGATTTTCTCCTGATTTCTTGAGCTGCAAAGTTGAGAGATATAGTTGAGTGTCAAGTGGATTTTACAAGGAGCTGAGAGCTTCAAGGGAAGCAACATTTAGTGCTGCTTATGCCAAGTCTGTTTGCATCGTTACTAGCACAACAGGTAGAATACTTGCTTTTGATGCAGAAGGCTGTGGGTTCTATTCCCACAGTATGTAGATGGATTGCTGATACTGTGCTGTGTTGTACTTTAAAGGAGTGGATGCTACAGTCTGAGAATGTCCTTCTTTGGAGGAGATACCTAGTAACTATGAACCTGTTATCAGTTTGCCATCCATCCATTCCCTATTGCAATAATACTAGCTTATCACTTTTTTTAATGTAACATAGGCAATTTATTCTTCAAGGGCAATAGGCACTTTATTTGTAGATGAAACAATGTACTATAAAGTTGTTACAGATCCCCTTAATGTGGAATTATTTAGATACTTACTATTGCAGAGATTGTGCATATTTGCTGATATTGGTGGATTGTAATGACCGAAGCTTGAGGAGACTTTTATGATGGAAATGTTCTGAACTGGGAAGTTTTGTCTTCATTGGTTCATACATTGTGTTTCATTGCTTACTGGAAAATTGTTCAAAACAATCATTTTAAAACACGCTCTAAAAAGTGTGCTATATTATACATGGAATATAATTTAATACAATCAAGAAGTTGAATCAAAGAGCACATGTATGTTAGCATGGTCCTAAATAGTGTGCAAGGGGCCTATGATTTGAAAAATAGCCCCCACCTAGTTTGGTTTTATATTATATTTCACTGAAAGCTTCAAAATAATAAATTTTAATCCATAGATATGCATACTTATAATACCAATGACTAACTCTTTCCAGAAGAAAATATGTACCCAAACTAAGTGGGGGGCTAGGCCCCCCACACCCACCAATGTGGGGAGCTGTGTCCCCCACCCCCTAATTATATATACTAACTCCAGGATCACACTACAATGGGGAAAAGGGCATATACCTTTTACTTGCCTTACAGTACTCTACACAGTGCCAGTACTTCACTTCAGTGAAATGAGATTCGGAGAAATGAGTTTTCAGTAATTTGAGCTTTCAGGATTTGGTCAGGGTGAATTCAAATTCAATGAAATGAGCTTTCAATTAAACAAAGTAGATCCATACATATATATATATATATATATATATATATATATATATATATATATATATATAATGGTAAAGAGGAAATTGCAGAGCATGCTTTCCTAAGTTGTAAAAGAGTAGTGAAAATGTGGGGAAAATTATGTGAAGAATTTTTTCTTAAAGATTTAAATGAAGTGAATAGGGTAAGTATGGACATGACTGTGTATGGATATTATAAAAATAAAAGTAGAGTATATTAAGACAGATACAAAAATCTTCCATGTTGTATGGATTATGTGAAATGAAAGAATAAATGAAATTATGTTTAATAATAAATGGATACTAGCAATGATTTTTCAGAAAATTAGTTTTTTTTATGGAAGAAAGAGTGGGCATTGAATAAGGAAGACAGATAATGATGCTGATATACAAAAAGAGAACAAGACAACTGTGAATGCCTGCTAATGAGGGAAGATAATGTAAAATTATATATATTATAAAACTGTAAATGTGTAAATATGTCAAAATTGTAAAAAAAGATTGTTTATATTGCTGTAAAAGTGTTTTAAATAAAATACCCTTATTCTGCCACATTTGTGACGAGCCATAATGTGGTCACATCATGGCCAAGGAAGAAAGAGATGAATAGTCGGTGTTAGCGCTTCTGACTTCTGTAGCTGTTACTGTCTTTGAAGATATTGATGTACCTGTTGAGCGTTTGAAGGATATGCTTTGAAAGATGAACCTCTGGATACTGTGGTGATTCCATGGAGGCAGATACTGGATAAATTAGATGAGTTAGAAATTATGCAGAATTCTATTGCAGCAATGGAAGAGGTATTAAACCATAAAACCCATCCCTGCTCCTGTGTTCTGTTTGCCTCTTTCATTTCCACACAGGGTATTACAGATATTTCAAATGCACAGACAGATGTAACTGTTGAGAAAGTGTCATATACAGAGGCTGTTTCATTGTCTAAGCAGGATGTTGTTTGACCACTGTTGCATGTTCTGTCATTGCCAGTAGTAGGATGTACTGTATGGGATTCCATATTAGTACCTTTGGGATTTTCTGTATTAGACATCTGGATGTTAATTTAGGTTGATTGAGAGAAATTTTGCGACTTGACTTTTAAGGCAATGGAAAAAGCAGCACATTTTTTGCAATTGCATGAACTGAAACATGTGTGTGAAGCATGGGTGCATTATCAGTTTCAGCTAATAAATGTTCAATTTATTAAAAAAATGTGGAATTTTGCACAGCTTATAATGGCATTGATGCTGTTAATATGTATGTTTGTGGGCATGTTAACATGTTTATGATATTAAAAAAAGTGTATGATAAATGAGGTGCGGCTTGCACTTAAGATTGTTGATAATGTAGTACAACATACTTCTAGTATTGTAAATATAGCTGGATGCAAGACATATGTATTTTATTCTGATCAACCAAAATCATGTTTTTTTCTGTGGGTCTTATGACCATATTTTATAAACCCGTGACAATTTTTTTTTGTGAAGAAAGGGACATATTAATTCTCACTGTAGAAGTCTGTATAACTATTGTAATTCAGCAAATTATTTAGAGTCTGGTTGTATTGGAAAAATGTGCTTGTGAGTGATGTGGTGATTATGGACCAGATTATTGAGAAAGCTGATGATGCAGAAGTTAGTGGTATTTCTGAGGTTTCATTACATGTTGATGAACAGAAAGAAAAGGGGCAATTAGCTTTGTGTTCATTGGATGAAGATGGTGGGGGAGAAGTGGGGACTGGTCAGGGATTTCATGAAGATTTTAATGGTATAGAAGATGTTACTACTATTGGAAAATGGTTAAAAAGGGAAATTTAAGCATGGTACAAAAACTGTTAATAAAGGGAAGGGATGACCTTACTGTATTTAGTTTAAATGTTAATAGTAATACTAATGAATATAGACAACTGGCTTTTTTTAAATTCTGTTGTAATATTTTACCTGATGTTGCTTGTTTACTGGGTATTTTGGGTTTACATCCTTCTCAGACCAGTGAGGGTACTCCAATCATATGGTCTTTTGGTAGAAATGCATGTTCTCGAACAACGATTTTGTTTAAACCTTATTTGACATTTTGGATGTCATGTTATATTGGCCTGGTAGGATCCTTATCTGTGGCTTATCAAGGGAAACGTGTGTATATCATGGCCTGGTAGGATGCTTATCTGTGTCTTCTTAAGGGAAACATTTGTATATTGCCTTATTTTTCTTTATGACCTCATAGCTATGAAAGTTACAGAAGAGATGTTTTACATGCTGCATAAGTTTGTTCCTCTTAATGTACAGATTATAGTGGCTGGAGAGTTAAATTGTTATATACAGTCTCCTCCTAACAAAGTGTCTAGTGATGAGAAATTACTAAAAGAGGTTCTTGGCAGGAGATTAATAAATTTGGGTCCAGATTTAGGTCTGACTTATACCAAAAGTAGGTTTCATTCTGAAATACATTATTTGGCTTATTCGTCATATGTGTATTCTTCTTCTCTTGTAGATATTCCTATTTCTGATCATAAAGGTTTGCTGTTTTCTGTGGTTTGTACTGGGACATGTATTAGGGAAAGGAGAGGGATTAAAATTTAATTCTTGGGTATCTGTTACACAGGAATGGGAAGATTGTCTACAACAGTTATGGTCACAACATATTTCAATGTTGCCTTTTTGTGCAATTTGGACTTCCTGTTGGTGTTTGTTTAAATTGAAAATGACAAAAGAGAATGTTTTGTTGGAAAAGTTTTTGTTTAGGCAGTAGAAGGGGCAATGGTGTGGTACAGAATGCCTTAAATGAGTTATTTCATAATAGAGGTCAGCTCCCATTTAGAAGACTACAAATGTTATGGGGTGTAGGATAGATTGTCCTTGTTATTTAATCAGAAATTTCTTTTGAGGGAGAAGTGTTTGATATGTCTAAAGTAAAGACTTCTGGTGATGATGTAGTTATTTCTTAGATGGGCATTATGTCAGCTGTAGAGAATTATGTCAAAAATATTGAAAAAAGGATTAAAATCAGTGAACACATATACTTCTCCTGGTCTGGAAGGGCATGTTAATGGTTTTACAAAGTATTATCTGGGAGGCACAAAACATTGTTTCTTTTAGTTTTTAATGAATGGTTGAATTTAGGTATTTTGGATTTGATGATGTGTGATTGGATTACTAGACTATCATTTAAAAAAGAGAATAGATTTGACTTATCTAACTAGAACCTATGACATTAACAAATCTGATTATAAAGTCTTTTGGAAAGTTTTGTGTAATAAGTTGAGTCCTATGTAATTTTTGAGATACATGAGGAAGGATAGTAAGGATATGCTGGTTTTCAATAGGGAAGTGGTTGATATTCAGGTGCACTCTTTTCCTTGTCTTATAGTTTCATGTGATATTTCTAAATCTTTTGACTCTGTCAGTCATGCTCATTTATGGAATATCTTAGGTTGTTATGATGTGGTGAGTCAGAAATTGTGACATATTTTACAAAGTATTTATTCTTTTTGGGTTAGGCCTTTTATGAATGGTTTCTTAGGAAAAAAAGTAAAGTTGACTAAGGGTGTAAATGAGGTTGTCCATTGGTGGGTTTTTTTTTCAGTTTAATCATGAATGCAGTTCTTCAACATAGCTTACACTCTTGTTCAGAAGCTACCTGGTCTATTTTTTTTTCAGAGGTAAAGCTTTCTGATTTTCCATCACATATAGATGATGCCTTCATAATAGCTAAATCAGAAAATTCATTGAAATCTGTTTTGAAGCACTTAAGAATTTTGTTGAATGCAGTAGGGCTGGACTTTAGTTACTCTAAATATTGTGGGTTTGGAAGGGTGTTGGAGATATTTTTAATATTCATGATATTTCTGTTTTAGGGATTAAGTTGTATTTGATGATGCAGCAGTGGTATACATTATTAGATATGGTGAAAAGCATTTTGGATCTGTGATCTGACTTTACAATGTCCTTTTCTAAAAAAAAGTATTTGTGCTGCATGCATTGGTTTTAGGAAAATTGGTATATTTTGGAAAAGTTTTTTCCTTTCCCAAAAGACAAGGAGTCTTCCTTGCTATCTATTTTCCAGTTTATACCATATGAAATGTACTGTAATATATTGTACAAATGAAGAAGGGGTTTGGGATAAACTAATCCCATTGTTTTTCTATTTTCTTGTCATTTGAAGTGGATTTTAAAAAGAGTCGGTGCTGCTTTTAAAAGTATTTTTGGAGCACTTCTGTGGGTTAAATATTAGGATGCACAGGAAGCTTGTCAACAGTGTAAGAGAAATGTTGCTAATCATTATATTATGAGAGAATATGTTTTTAAGATGTATTTGTGGAAATTGCCTTTTTCAAGTATTGTTATAGATAAAAAAGTCCGGAATTAATCCGTGATGGATTTTTACTTTTATGCTAGACCATGAGTATTCTTCCAAATAATTTTCAAAGGAATATACTTACTAGGCAAAATAGATTTGCAAATATTTTGGAGATTTAGGATTTTCCTGTGGTGTCTATCTTGAACAAACTACCTGTGAAAGCTTTATTGAAATATAAGATTTATAGTCAACATTATGTGGTTTATGTCATGTGGAAGAAACATTATTGTACGCTTTTCTTAATTGCCCGTGTTTACATACCTTTTGGTGAGAGTATTTTTTTTTGAGTCTTCAGTACTTTCCCATTTTCTTCTATTTAAATATTATTTTATATGGTTATTATGGAAATTATGATGAACATTTGAATAATTTTGGGAATAAATGTGTCATGGGAGCCCTGTGGGTAGGTATTGTGGTTAGCAAGATGTGATGTGCTAGTCTTCAGTAAACTGTGGGATTCTTCATAAGTTTTGAGTAAATAACAGAAATGGTTGTGACAAAAGGGGTAGGAGGATGTTATTTGCTTTTTCTTCTCTTTGTTTTATGTTAGGATAATATTTTGAGTGTTTTCTTGCTTTGTTACCTGTAGTTCAAGATGTACACTTTCTATTGTTGTACAATCTATATGCTTATTTTTAAATAAAATCCCCCTATTCTTTTTGATTGGTGCTATGGAATCTTTAACATCCACCTGAGCTACCACCAACTCAGGCAGATGGGGCCTCGGTTTATTGTCGCATCTGAAGAACAACGCACTAAGAAGTGCAGCACTCCTTTCTGCTGCACTGCAGTGTCAGCAATCCATCTACCTAGTGTGGGAATACAACCTACATCCGTCTGCACTAAAGGTGAGCATGCAAACTGTTGAGCCACTAACATTGGGCTAGATCACAAAAGCTAGCTGCAGACAGTGCAGCACACAAAAGGAATACTTCAGTGCACCAGCTGTGGAGACGGTTTCAGAAGGTTTACTGCAAGCAGTCCGAGTACTTAACTATTCAGCATAGGATAATTACAAATTCTGCACATATCCATTGGATTCCAAGACATATTGTGTGCACCCAATGCAACTTAAATGTGGCAAATTGCAATGCTGACTCTGTTTCTGAAATCCTCTGTGTATGCCATACTGCATCACAAGGAATGGAAGTTATTCCCATGGAATGCTATGGAATCTATAATACCATCCCCTCAAAAAAAAAAATGCTACCTGCCGTGAGTGAACAGCAGTAGGCTGTGGTCCTTCAAGCAATGGAGAAAGATGTGGCTGTGTGTCCTAGACAGCAGCCAGCTAGGCTGACAGCAAAGCTGCAACTATGCCACTTGTCAGATCAACAAATCATTGACAGGTACTGCCTAGACAGACAGTTGGTGCAGGCTGCGTGCAACATGTGTGCCCTACACATGTCTGTGCAAACATTACAAAGCAACCCATTTCTCTTGAAATAAAAATGTGCCTGAGCCTAGCTGTCCTGGCATCTGGGACATTCCAAAGACACATGAGGGATGCTGTAGGATTGTCACAGACAGGTAGAAGTCAGTTATATCCTGTCAAAATTTCTGGCAGCAAAGTTCAACAAGGTGGATGAATAAATATATTTCCATCTATCCCCATGGAGTGGAGAAGCATTATGCACCATTTCTATAACATTGCAAATGTCCCACATGCACTTGGTACAATAGAATGCACCCACATCCCTATTAAGATCCCTGTTCAGCCAGAAGCAAACAGATACAGCAACAGAAAGGACTGGCCATCCCTGAACTGTTACGTTGTGTGTGCAGCAGTTGACAGCATAACAAGTATCATGGCAACACACCCTGTAAGTGTCCATGATGCTGTCATATGGTGGGAAAGTGGTCTGAGGGCTGCATTCCAGCAAGGTGAAATACCAGAGGGACTACTACTGGGTAAGTACAAGAACACATCTAGGAAATAAGCTAAGGACTTCCCTCTCAACATTATCAATAGCCATAGCTAATGACCCTGTACAGAGAAACATCAAACCCTTCAGAGGAGGCCTACAACAGAGCACACACAGCAATATAAAATACTATTGGGCATGTGTCTGGTGTACTGAAAGCTAGGGTCAGATGTCTGGACATAAATGGTTGCACTGCAATACACCCCTGAAAAGGCAGCACAGATGGTAACTGTGTGCACCATACTACAGAATATGCTAACAGCAGCACATAGCAGTCAACCAGCTGCATGTTGGGGTGAACTATCCCAATAACCCCAGATGTCTGAAGATGAAATTCCACAGCTAACAGAGGAGGAGCAGGAGGACATAGGGTGCCAAAGATACAGGTGTAGGCAATAGAGGGTGTGACTACAACTCCAGTCCCCAGGCAACACGGTAGTGTCTGGCACACAACTTTGAATCTTGACAAGCCACACATACAGAATTACACACATTAAACATTGATGTTCAGATGTTGCCCAACCACAACAGCATAGATTGCATCTAAAGGCAATTACCCAGTAGATTTACACACTTAGCATCAGGCATAGCAACATAATTCTAACATGTAACAGTATGAACATCTAGAAATCTATCCTAACATGGATTATCATCTCAGGCCACAAGTGAAACCAGTATGCATACAGACTCATAGTGGTGTATGTGTGTGTATGGCAGACAATATGGAACACGCATCTGTGACACACATTCCTATCTGTCCACTATCAAAATGTGCAAACAGGAAACCAACACAGGACATAATGCAGAACTGTTGTTAATATCACTAGCAATATATATCAATGAAAAGTGCAGATAAACTCTAATGGACCTGATGGAGTCACTTATGGTTAGGAAAAATGTCAGACTCCTGTGGCATCAGACTTTACAACAACCACAGGCAAATGATAATGTTGTTGGTCTGCAAAGCAATCATCACTACAGGGTGAGACTGATACTACCAGACAGAGTGGATCAACTGTCGCTGCTACTCTAGCACAGTCTAGTGCACCCACACCAATGGCTTACACCGGGGTTCAGTCTTCCCCTACCATGTATGGAAACACTTGGCTCAGGTTGCTCCACAGAGGAGACTGTTGGGGTGATGTCAGCATGTGGAAATACACTGTGGAAGGAACATGGGTGCAAGTTGACTGTCTGGTCATGCCTGCTGAGCCCACATTGGATGGGCCAGAAGCAGAAGTGTGTGCACATTGTAGTATAGACACTGATGCCCAATGGGCAAGGTCTGGTCTGCTGAGAGGGAGTCTACCTCTCCCATATAACAACTGGCTAAGCACAGTCAGGGCATGCCAAACCCTGTTTGTACTATGTCACTGCAGTAGTGCTGTCATAACCAAGAATTCAACATACCATACCACAGATAGCATGGTTTCATTCTGTGCAGCCAGTGACACCATGACCTCACCATGTTTGCACTCCTGTCCTTCAGGAAGCACACCCAGCTGGTGTACAACATGATCTGTGGCATAGGCAAATGCATGGATGCCAGATCCATGATGTCACTGGGAGCATTCACTTGCCTGTGATAGTAGGCAGACACCCTCTGACATGTGTCCATGCACATCAGCTACATGCCTATATCAACTGTGATGGGCAATACTGACATGTTGTGGTGACCTGTCAATATCATTAGAAAACTCAACATGGGACTGTGGTCCACATGCCTCATCCTGTCCACTATCTGATGTCCCCTCATTGATAGAATGGCTGGACAAGTTTTCCTCCATATCTGAGGCTACAGTCACATCCACATGACTGTCACTATCTAGGCCAGACTGTATCACTAAGTCTGTGTCCTGTGTGGTAAGGGTCATGATACCATACTGAGACACATCAGATCTCACATAGTGATCACTGAATGGGCTAATGGAGGATGAAGGCAGTTGATGTGCTAAAAGAACAGACCAGATGACACAGGTTGGGAAAATGTGCTTACATCACATAATGTATATCATTAATGATATATGTCACATATATCATGCTACACTATTACAGATAACAATGACTTACCAGGAGGTCTTGTTTGTATAGGGGGCCACAGAATCTATATAACAGGAAGTTGGCAATTAGGTCACATACAACAAAAACAAAACCAACTGCAGCAACCAAACAAAACTGTAAAACTGTAAAATTCCCCAAAGCAGGCAGAAGACAGCTCGATATGCAGCTAAATCCAAAAACTTGATGAACCAGCAAGTAATCGTACCAAAAAACTTTATTGCAGAGAAAGAAAGTTAGCGCTTTCATGGTAATACCATACCGCTTCTTCAGACAAACATGAATGGGGACAGAAGAAGATATATACAAATGAAATCATCTCAAACAGCTTAACAGCCAATAAAACAAACATTCATGCAGCCACATTTTCAGCACCGGAGGAGAGGGATGAAATGCAAATGTTGTATGGAAACAAAGTCATAAATACAGCATTCATAATCACATTCTTGCAAGCATGGGCCACTCCAACAGTGTTAAAACATACAGTAGGTAATACATCCACATACCAGTTGTTTGTGGATGAGATGCTGATGGTGGCTGTACTATGAAGAGGTAGAAGGACACATTATTAATGGAGGACAACAACAGGAGTAACAGCAATGACAAATATGAAATGGAAGTAATAGCATACCAGAGACACCCTCCCAATGTGGTGAGTTTACATGTCATAATGCAGATTCTGCATTTTTATAGTAAAGACAAAGCAAACACAGTTATGCATGCATGCAACACAATAGTCACATAATGACATATACAGCACAGTAACAGGGTCTGCTAATACTCACATGATGTATGGTGCACTTGTTGGTCAGATGTCCCTGTGCAGAAAAACAGTAACATTAATTTCATACAACACAGGTCTGCTGCACATTGCCGCAGCCTATGAACATGTTTGGGAACCATACCTGATCTATCTGTAGGTGCACCTGCATTGCACGTGCCCCCAGAAGATGTAAGAGCACAAAACAGAAGTTCAATTGTGAAAAAATAAGACTCCAAAAACCAAAATGCACCCAGGGAGCAAGCATGATTGGGCCAAATAACTCTTTAATCCAAAAAAACCCACTTTCCTCCCAAGATGCAGGAATGTCATCAAAACTAAGAAACACATATTGCAACAATACACATATTTAAATAAACTCAACCAATATTATATGATACATTATAGCCAAAAGGAAATAAAATCCATTCAGGAAATGAACAAATTATGCTTGCATCTGGGGTGTATTTTTCTTTTTCTCCCAAAAGATGTACCTGTAGTTTACAATGTGAAGGAAATATCAGTATGACAGTATATAGCAGTAGCATGACAGCAGCCTGAGGCAATAATAGGTAATGGTCACAGTAACAATATATGGTGATGCTCACCTATCATGTCCTGCTGTTGTGCAGATGTGGATGGACCTGTACAAATGAATGCAGACAACAGTATACATGTTGGTTGCACTGTTATATATGTACTGCAGTTGTATGGCTGCATCTCATTACACTTACTTTGGTTGTCATCACCATTTGTGGACCCATGTACACGATGCAATTCTGCTGCTGCAGCACAAAAATGTCAATACATGAGTATACATGCAGCAACAGTGTGTACTGATTTACTCTATATGCATCGATGTTATGTAAAGTATACATATAAGTGTGGCCTTGAGCATCTGCTTCTGTCTCACCCCTGGGTATGTTGCATTCCCCACTCACTATATGCAGTGATGTAAGAAACTGTGTGATATCATCAGGTATCAATGGTGAGACACCACCAATGGCATCCCTTGACCTCTCATACCCTGTTGGCTACATGGAGGATCATGTCAAAGTACCATCAGCAACAGGTCTTCCATGATCTACTGTGACTTTCCACATCATTAATCATGTTAGTGAGGTCAGTCCAGACTTCATTCCTCCATACTGTATTTCCTGCCTGTCCAAGGAGTCTCTGCCCATGTTGGCATAGAGCATCTATTATAATTTCATTCTCCTGTGGGGAGAACTTGTTGCCCCTAGGTCTGTTTGCCATCTGAAAGACAGTGATATGCTCATGGTCAGATTCACGTGGGGGGCTACATGTGGAGATGATTATGTGGACACCTGATGCCACTGTAAATTCTATACAGTCCTGTGCAATGCCAAATTCTAGGAAATAGACTCTGTGCCATATAGTACTATGACATATACAATTGTAAAACAATGTATGAATAATTAACATTTGAAACAGAAACATGAGTTGTGATATCTTTAGAGGGTGTCTGTAGGATTTGAACCCTTTACAGTGGATATCAGAGCAGTAGAGGTCCAAGCACAATAGCATTGTGCCACAGGAGCAATACACTCTGCCTGCATTTCACATTAACATACTGCACATAACATATGTGTGCAACAAAAATGTGTGATGGCTATAGCTGTAACATAACTGGAGCCTAAACAGACAACCTGTGTAAAACAATTAGTTATATGAAATGCTAGACATGATGAGCTTATATCAACACAATCATTACTGAGAAGTGAATGCCATCCACATTAGCAGAAAGTATCTGAAAATTATCACTTGAACAAGTTATGGAAAATGTTGGAAAGCCGTAGGATCAGTAAGCAGGCCACAGATTGCACATGGTAAGCAGACATAAACATGGATTCTTTTTTTTGTTAGGTCAGTAGTTCTAATACTTGTTTTAAGAATCATCAATGAATGCTTATCCATAACAGCAATACAAATGCATGCTACATGGCAAAGCATAGATGTCACAATCCATAGTTTTATCTGTCCATATACCACTAAGTGTATCAAATCACCAACAGTATATACAAAAAAATATGTGAATTCATCTTTATGTACTGTTCAGTTGTGCTATTTAAATCTGCCTGTATAATGCATATAGGAGAGTACTGCATGTTATTGATGCAGATGTAACCACACATATGCATACAAGTCAATTTCACACCACTCCAGTAAGCCACAAACATTTTTCATAATGCACACATTTTTTTCCATAAATTCATCAATCTAACCATATAGACATACTATGATAAGGAGTAATGTTAACACAGGTCTATAAGGAGGTAAACATTTCCCAACACAGTAATGCTAGCAGGTACCGAATTACCTTTGCAGCTACCTATAAGTCAGATATAACTGAAAGTAAGACCACATATTTGTATACATCATTTACGTCCCATTTGTACCATACATAATTATTGAGGTTCATTAAAATTCAAGGTTTTGGAATCCCATTTGTGCATGTCTGTGTAAGTTCTTGAAATTTGACACATTAACCAATAGCTTGACATAACAAGAAGGTGCTCTACGCAAGTACCAAATAGATATTGTTAAATGAGACCATATGTAGCTTATTCCCATTACCTTCCAATGATCTGACTACATGACATCAGCGCTGCTTTTAAATATTGACTTGGTTACATTTGCAGATCAGGCCATTGCTACCTGAGAACTGAGTGGGACCTCAGTGAGCAATTTTCTGAATTGTGTATTACTGACTTGTCAACATTATCAACATGGCTACTTCCAGGAGACTTTGACATGTCCCGGTGCCCAGTTGGACCAAGGAGGAGACCATCCAGATTCTGACCATTTATGGTGGAGTGGAGTATTGCATGAAAGTCAGATCATGGAACTTCACCATTATAAACATTGGCCAATGTGTCCAATCCTTCAGGAGGTGGTGAAAGAATGTTTTCATAAATGGCTTAGGCCATTGTACCTCTAAAGAGGAGCAAATAGCAGCTCACCAAAGAATAATGTAAGGGTAAGATGGAGGAATGCAAGACTGGCAGCATCCACTGCAGTCTGGCTCATGACATAACTGACTTCGGGTATGATATCATCAATATAATTAATAGTGCATGAGAAATGTCCAGGGCTTTCCTGAATTGTGCACAAGCCATGCCACTTACTTTTTTTTTTTTTTGGTCCTCCTCGGTCCACATTTATACTAGCCCCCAGTGCTCCATGTCCATCCTGGGTCTACTAGCATCCTTTTAATGCCACAGACACACAATGGTACTATTGTGGTGTCAAAGGAAAAAACCTCAAAGACCAATACACATAAGGTTTAATTAAGGCACTTTAATTTACTTGCAGCAAGGAGACAAAAGCATGCAAATACAAGGATTTGTCTAACTACTAACAGGAAGTATGTTCATTTTTATACTGTTTTACAAGACATGGCCTTCTAAGCTGATGTAATTAAACACAACTTTGAGCATTGTACTACAGCAGATGTTACTTCAGATTTTCTGCTGACATGACTAGATTTGTGAGAAACTTTTCAGAAAAACAACCTGGCCTTGGTGAACAGTACTTCATTTACAAGCATCTATTGTACACTGTTACTTTTCAAGGTACTTTTCTAATACAGATACGAGTGAATGCTGATTGCAGTTCATATTTTCAAGCAGGCTTTGTCCTAATTATCTGTTATTTCTACAGCTGTGTATGTTCTCATAGCACAGCGGAACTTCTTGTCTGAGTTTCATATAAGCAGTATTGTTCTATTCATTATTTTCCTAACGCAAGCAGAAATCATCTGCTTCTCAGTAAATTTCCAAGGCACTAGCAAGATTTAGCTGACAGTACAAGGTCAAAAAGCAACTGCAGTTTGTACAGATTTATGCAATAGGAAATAGAATAAATGTGTTAACTCTTTTAGGCTCTGAATGCACTAAGCATATTACTAATTTACTAATACACACATTAATACATATTTTTATAACATTTCCCCCCTATTAATACTTTTATTCTACTTTCAAGATAAGCAAAAACAGTTTGTTTTCTTCTCCTAACCTCTTCCACTCAGGATTTGCAGTTAAGAGAGTCATTCAGTTTAAACTTATGAAAGCATTTTCAGTCTTTTAACAGTTCTTCAAACTCAGTACTTTGATATAAGGTTTCAGAAACTGAAATGTCTATTAGGTCTTTAACCAGTCTTTTCATGCAGGGGATACCGCAACAAACACATACTCCCAGTAGGAGCATACCTACACAAATGGCAATCAGGATGTTCATTAGGATGGTACCCCACCCCCCAAACCATTTTTGGAAAAAGTCCATCAGTGGGTTTGGGCCTGGTTTTGGTCATGGCCGACAATTGCTGAATTACCTCAAGATGATTGTCTATTTCGTGTTTATGGTCAGGAATATACGAACAGCATTCTTCTTGGATTAAAGCGCACACACCACCTCTCGCCGCTAGGGTGAAGTTGAGAGCCATGTGGTTTTGGAGCACTACAGTTTTTATAGCATTCAGTTCATTAGTCACCAATGCGAGAGCAGAAAAAGTTGTGTTGCTCATTACTTCGAGAAGTTTTGACAGTTTTCTCAGCTCCCAGATCGATTTCACTGCTCCATATGCTGGTAATATGCCTGCCCATGATATAACGCTATCACTCAAGTCCATGTATGCCAGTCTTTTGCCTAGAGAGTGATGGTCTTTTCAACGCGCATCGATTTGTCCCACCGGATTTACAGGTTTCTTGACGACTTTTCGGACATTTCGAATTTTTCCATGAGGCAAAACTGCAGTGTGTCGTATGGCCGGAACCAGCTAACCCAAAAAAACAACTCCCGGACCAATTTTCAGGTAACCATTTGTATGCCTTTCTGCCACACACAAAATAACAATCCTCTACTTTAGTAGTAACCTTGCTATGAATGTACACTCGCCCTGCATGAAACATTTTTCTGTCAATTATAGACAACTGTTTATAAAGAACAGAATTATGTTTTACTTCAAGTGTTTTGTGCATCAATCCAAGAAATTAATCATAGTTTGTATTACAATAAAGATCTACTTTGTTTCCTTTAGTATAACATCTATAAGGAACAGTCACATTGCAATTGCTCCAACCCACCTGAACAGTATTATTTTTATAAAAACACACAGTTCCCTTTTGTGGAACAGACAAGTGCAATGCTATTTTATCTTGTGCTGTAATGGTTGAGGTTTCATAAATCAAGTTTTCCCAGGTCTCATTGACCCCTAGGGGGACTGTAGTCATTAATAACCCCCCATATGCTGTCGGCAAAGCTGAGCAAATTCATCAATTCAAAACATTGAAAGTCTCAGCATACACATATTTAATTGTCTGGTAAGTGTTAAAGTTTGGATGCCAGTTTATGAGTAACGATTTGCGTTTATTCAGTTCAGTCTGTGTGGCTGGGAAAAGAAAAGGCCACAACAAAAATATTATTGTCACAAATACAGTTAACAGGATGATTATGCAATACTTCTGAGGAAAGGGTTGCTCTGTATTCCTGTTTCTTCTGGACTTTATCATTTTTGCTCTTGGCATGTAACAAGATTTTTGTCCAGTTCAAAGTTTTTAACTAATTTACAGTGCATCAGGTGGATCCAAGAGGCACGCTCCATGATCTTGACTGCAGTGGGTGTTGACAAAAGCTCTTGATATAGACCTTCCCACTTTGGAGATGCCCAATTCTTCTTTTTGACCACCTTTAGCCAGATCCAAGTTCCAGGGGGCACTGCCACTTCTGACGGTCTGGTTCGTTCTTTATCTGAAACAGAATTTAACTGCAACAAATGTTTAGAATTTAATAACTTACGCATATACTCTGCTAATGTACCATCAGCTTCCTGGACTGCGGGCATGAGAGATTTCCACTGAGGTATATAATAAGCCTTTCCAAAGAGCTTTTCGAAAGGAGTCAATCCTTTTGCATTTGGTACAGTTCTCATGCTTAACAGTGCCAGGGGCAGACAGTACATCCAATTTCTCTGTGTTTCTGATATTAATTTTCTTAGCTTACTCTTTAAAATCCCATTATGCCTCTCTACTAGCCCTGCTGATTGAGGATGATACGCACAATGATTTTTTAAAGAAATTCCGAAATATTTACTTAGCTGTTGTATGGTCTGATTCACGAAGTGCATGCGATTGTCGCTGTAGATCCTTTCCAGAATGCCGAATCTAGGGATGATTTCTTTGACAAGGACTTTGGCTACCATTGTAGCATCTGGATTTTTAGTCGGAAAGGCTTCCACCCATCTGGAAAACATATCTACAATGACAAGACAATACTTCTTATTTTCACATTTACTCTATGAAATCCATACAGATAGTATGAAATGGATACGGTGGTGTAGGGAAACTCCCTTGCTTGGGCTTTAACGCCCCTTGTGCATGATGTTTATTACAGGTGTGGCATAACGAACAGAATTTTATAGAGTAATTTGAGAAGCCATATGTCGTGAACACTTGGTTCACCAGCTGTACCATCCCCCCTGTTGAGACATGGTTCTGCCCATGGCTCAACAAAGTTGCATATTTAAACAAATTAGATGGCAATATTGGTTTCCTTTCTTTAAAGATGTACAGCCCCTTTTCAAAAACTGCTCCTCGTTTTACCCATCTTTGTTTTTCAGTTTGCGTAGTAAGTGTCTGCATTGTTTTTAACATTTCTAAGTCTAAAATCTCAGAGGGTTGTAATTCCTCATTCAAAAGAAATGCTTCTGATGCTGCCTGCTTTGCAGCTGTATCAGCTTTTGCATTACCTTTTGAAATCCTATCCTGTTGCTTGTTATGAGCTACACATTTATAAATAGCTACTTTCTGAGGTAACTGGATAGATTTTAAAAGATTTAAAATAAATTGTGCATGATTAATCGATTTGCCAGTAGATGTTATCATTTTTTGATTTTTCCACTGTTGCGCAAAAACATGTACAGTAGAAAAAGCGTACTGGCTGTCAGTAAAAATGTTCACACATTTACCCTTTGCTAAGGTACATGCCCGTGTCAAGGCAATAAATTCTGCTGCCTGTGCAGATAAACTGTATGGCAAAGATTTCACTTCTATAATGTTTGTGTCAGAAACTACTGCATATCCTACTAGGTTTTGTCCTGCAGGACCCCTTTTGCATGAGCCGTCCACATAGTATGTCACCTTGGCATCATCCAAGGGAACATTCATAAGGTCTTTTCTAGGCAGTGTCTTTTGCTCAATCACCTGCAGGCAGCTGTGTGGTGTGCCATCTGCAGGGGTTGGGAGCAAGGTAGAAGAGTTCAAAGTTGTACATTGTTCAATTGTCATATGAGGTTGGCTTAACAATATAGTCATACAGGAAAGATGCCTAGCAGGGGAAAGATATGCTACCTTTTTTTGTAGTAAAATAATCGCGACTGCATGAGGCACTCTCAGTGTGAGAGGGTGGAACAACACTACTGAGGCCGAAGCCTGTACTGCCATTGCAGCTGCAACTACTGCTTGTACACAGTGAGGTAAAGACCGTGCCACTGGGTCCAGTTGTGATGAACAATAAGCAATAGGGCGTTGCTTGTCCCCATGCTGCTGTGTTAACACTGATGTCATATAACCTTGCTTACAATCTACAGTTTGAAAAAAACGTTTATGATAGTTTGGTAATCCCAAAACTAGTGAGGATGCTATTAACTGTTTCAGTTTGCAGAAGGTAGATTCTACTTTTGGTGTCCATTGTAACAAATCCTGTGCTGCCATATGCTTTTTATAAATCAGGTTAGTCAGTGGTGCAGATTCCAAGGCATAGTTTGGAATCCAACTCCGACAAAAATTAGTCGTACCCAGGAAGGACATCATTTTCTTTTTGGTAGTGGGTTTTGGTGCTTGCAAAATCGCAATTTTTCTGTCCTCATCTAATGTTCTACCCTCCCTGGATATTACATATTCTAGGTATTTAACTTGTTTTTTCCAAATCTGCAGTTTATTTTTGTTTACTTTATGTCCTTTAGTGGCTAAAAATTGTAATAGCGCTAGAGTGTCTTCTTTACAATCTTGCTGGGTGGGGGACGCCAGCAGGATATCATCAACATAAAGCAAAATCTGACTACCTTTCGGTGGGGTAAACCCCACCAAGTTGCTTGCCATTTCTTGTGAGAATATTGTTGGACTTTTACAATACCCTTGTGGTAGTCGCATATATGTATACCTTTTCCCCTGAAATGTGAATGCAAACCAATGCTGGCTGTCAGGGTGTATTGGTATTGAAAAGAACGCATTGCTGATATTTACCACAGAAAAATATTCAACAGGGTGTGTGGGTTTGGCACCATAGGTGCCCTTGGTATTACTGCGTCATTTACAGCTTGTAAATCTTGGACCATACACCACTTCCCATTCGCTTTCTTAACAGGAAATAAGGGTGTGTTACATGGTGAATCAGGAGATTCCACCAGCACCCCTTCCTTAAGTAAAGCTGCTATAATAGGTTTGATTCCTACCCCTGCATCTTTTCTTAAGGGATACTGTCTTTTTTGTGGTCTAAATGCTGACTTTGGCATAATAGTAACTGGTCCCGCTGTACAAATAAGTCCTACATCTGATTTTCCTGTTGACCAGAGAGTTTCTGTTATATTCTGTAAGGCATTCTCTTCCTCCTTCAATAGGAGTGCTGATCAGCTGTCCTTGCTAGACTGCAAGTGCACAGCTGGGCGGGTCTGAGTTATTCAATTCAACTTCTGCATTTGTATTCCCTGTTCTGACAGTTTTAACTTTGTCTGTTTCTCCCATCTCGTGACTTTTTCTCCCAAATCTACCCATTTCACATTTTTGTCCTTAGTTAAGCTAACATGTGGTAATCGATTAGATTTGTAAAGTGCAAAGAACTTTTGGGACAATGAACAGCTGGCTACACTGTTCCCTTCTGTGTCCCAGTACAGATTACGTAATACCAATCTGTTTGCATGATTTCTAAACAATTCTTGCTCATATTCCTTATTAGGTCCTGGTGTATTACAATAATACAGAGTACAGTGCAACAAATGCTGTTTATCAATGTCAAGGGAGGGGAACTTGCTGATGGCTACATTCATCAACTCCTCGGTCACTGCCCCTGGACCAGTCGTAACCAAGTCCGGGCTGTACCAATAAAACATTCTACCCTCCGATTGCACTGCAAAGGTATCAATTTGTCACTGTGCTTCCATACCCTGCATAGTCGGAACTACTGCTATACCAAATAGCTGCATAAGGTCTCTGCCCAAGAGGTTTACTGGGCATTTTTCAGATACAACAATTTTGCTTTTCTGGGTCAATCCTGAAACAGGATCAGTTATCACAATATTATGGGAGAGGGGCTTCCGATACAGCTGTCCATTAGCTGCTTTCACTAATATGTAATTAGGTGGCTCTGAGTTCTCTCGCAGTTTGGAGGGATGTATTAGGGTCCGTGAGGGAGTCACACAAAAATGTAACTTCCTTCCCTTTTACCAGGAGTGTGACTTCTGGTTTTGTGTCTGCTAAATAGAGCTCTAAGCACAATAAAGCCAAATCCAATATTTCCTTTTCTTCACTATCCATGACTTCCTGCACTTCCTCTATTTCTTCTGTCACATTCTCTACTCCCTCTATCACATTCTCATTTGTCCCTTCTCTGCTATCCCCTTCTAGTGATTCCTGACTATCATACAGTCAGTCCTCACCCTCCTTATTCTCCGTGGTTGCCTTTTTATTTTTCTTGCAATCCCTTGCCAAGTGTCCCTTTTTACCGCATTTAAAGCACTTACCCCTTTTCTTTCGCCCTTCAAAGTCCTCTGATCATTGATCAGATTGTTTGTTTCCCTGGGCATTTCTTTTGCCCTTTTTCCCGGACTGTACTACATAAACTTCTGCTCCATCTTCTACAGAAAATACTTGGGCTTTCTTTTTCTTTTTGCTATTAAAATGCCTTTTGGCATGTCTAGCATATTCAAGCAATGACTGTAATCTGCTTGTACGATGATCTACCATGTGTTTTGTAATGAAACTGCTTATAGGTGCAATACTGCCTTTCAAAAATGCATTTTTTAACTGCTGCTCATATGGGGAATCATGTGTCTGATCTTCAGGAACCTGCATTCCACAATGGTTATTAAAACATTCTAATAGTCTGGCATAATATCGGTCAATAGTGTCACCTTCCTGTTGGATGCATTGATTAATGCAAGTCCAGTCTGCCCTAGGCTTCCATTTCTCAGAGATTCAGTCTGTAAGACCTTTCACTCTGTTGTCTAACTCTGCGCTGCTATGTGGGAGGGGCCTGAGCGCAATATCACGGGGATTCCAGTCGCTACTAATCATGTGCCAATTTGGTCCCACAATTTGTCTGACTACTTTTTCTACCTCTTTTCCGTTTAAATTATAACTCAGCCTCATTCCTTGCAAATCTTCTAAGAACTTTCTAAAATTAACTTTTGGATGGGGAATTCCCTCAGTGGCTTTCCGGATGTTTTCCAGAGTCCAGGGTCTATACACTAGAATAATTGGGTCCTGACCTTTTAGTCCTGCCTGAGGATTAGGCATTTCTATAAGTGGGCACATTTCTTTTTCACTCATAGATTGTGAATTTTTACCCATTTGATACAACTTAATGTCCCCTTTTGAGTTTCCTGCCCATGTTCGAGACCTGGTCTCGACGGGATCTCTAACAAACGGTTTCGCTTTTGTAGCGTCTTTACTTACAGTGACAGTAGGATATCGCGGGGGTGGACTAACTTGTTCACTTGCCTTATATTCCGGTAAGGGAGGCGGAGGGGCTGATGCTATTACTAAATTATTGTCCTCCTTATCTAAAAACATTGCTTTTGAATTATTATTCTTTTGTTCCCTTCAGTTTACTTCCTCAATCCACCTGTGTGCCTGAGGAATTCCTAATTGACGTTGCTTTTTTACCCGACCTTTAGAATCAGTTTTAAGCTGTTTGACAAGTTTGACAAGTGAGGATTTTTCTAGTTTATCATCAAATTTATACTTATTAACCCATTTTGAGTAATATTTAATATTATCAGCATGCTGTGACTGCATGTATTTCGCGTCTTCGGTTAACGGCGGATTTTGGGACCTTTTTGTACAATTATTACCCATTTTGTTCTACCCTTTTAATCGTTACGTAACACCTTATTTTTACGTGGTACCACGGATATTTTTATAGTCTCTTCAGAATGACTGCCTACCTGCTCTGTTTCCCTGATCTATGACAAGACAGTAATCTTTCTGTCCCTGACTTATAAACAAAGTCTCTAACAGAACAAATACAAGTCTAGTCCCTGATCTAAAACAGAAAAAGAAGGTAGATTCACCTTACCTGAGCCTTCGTGATTGATTACCTGGTTAGAGTAAACCCATCCTTCAGTCGCAGATTAGAAAGTGGCTGGCCTCTTTTGTACGACAATTCAGTCGGAGGACTTTTCAAATAAGAAGAACCGATGTGGTTTCTTCCCCATACGGTTTCAAGCCACCTGGCTTGTCTGATCCAAGGTGAAGTGACGGTTTCCGGTCCGAAGGACCAGTTTGTCAAAGGAAAAAACTTCAAAGACCAATACACGTAAGGTTTAGTTAAGGTACTTTAATTTACTTGCAGCAAGGAGACAAAAGCATGCAAATACAAGGATTTGTCTAACTACTAACAGGAAGTATGTTCATTTTTATACTGTTTTACAAGACATGGCCTTCTAAGCTGACGTAATTAAACACAACTTTAAGCATTGTACCACAGCAGGTGTTACTTCAGATTTTCTGCTGACATAACTGGATTTGTGAGAAACTTTTCAGAAAAACAACCTGGCCTTGGTGACCAGTACTTCATTTACAAGCGTCTATTGTACACTGTTACTTTTCAAGGTACTTTTCTAATACAGATACGAGCAAATGCTGATTGCAGTTCATATTTTCAAGCAGGCTTTGTCCTAATTATCTATTATTTCTACAGCTGTGTATGTTCTCATAACACAGCGGAACTTCTTGTCTGAGTTTCATATAAGCAGTATTGTTCTCTTCATTATTTTCCTAACACAAGCATAAATCATCTGCTTCTCAGTAAATTTCCAAGGCACAAGCAAGATTTAGCTGACAGTACAAGGTCAAAAAGCAACTGCAGTTTGTACAAATTTATGCAGTATGAAATAGAATAAATGTGTTAACTCTTTTAGGCTCTAAATGCACTAAGCATATTACTAATACACACATTAATACATATTTTTCTAACAGTGGCCAGTCATAGATCTTAAGAGTGTCCCAGGGGATCGGCTGGCTGTGCTTTCATCCAGTGTTTTTTTTTTAATTTTATATACCCTACCCACTTTTCATTTTCTCCACTCCCTCACTCATTGGTTGCATCTGAGAGCAACTCCTCTCTTTGGACCATGTCTCTCCTTAAGGATCATCATCATTGAGGGCTCTCTACCCATTACTGGCACACCCATCCCTCCCTGCATCTTCATCACTTGCCCACGCTGCTTATTAAACCTGGGTCGACTGGGCTGTGGATAGGACTTTATATCTCTATGTCACTGGATTAGCTAAGCCATGTCACATAGTGAGGTGCATTCGTGACTGACTGTGGTGGGGCTGCCATGAGGTCTGAAGCTCCCAGTTTCTTTGGTGGCCACATGTATAAGGACTCCCACAACAGGCAATTCTACTCCCACTACTTGTTCCTGTCCCCTGTGTCCATGTTTGTATACAGCTAACAAAAAGCTGCTGAGATTGCATTTGTACTCGCCAGTGTCGGGGTAGGGAGGAGTGCTCACCACGATGTCTACAGTAAGTGGTTAAAGACAGGAGCATCGGCAGTTGGGGGGCCTCAATGTGGGGAGCTTTGTACCACCCACTCCTCTTACTTTATTATTTTTACTCTAAGGTCATATTGTACTCTAGGTGAAGTCTGACCAATGATTTAAGAATTATTATCCCACCTCCCACTTTCCTGACAGAGACAGTTATTGCTATAAACCTTAGAATCTGATGAATTTTCTTTGTTATACTTTCTGGCTATTTTACATCTTTTATCATTATTACTTCTCAGACTAGTTCCTGATTTGTGTTCTATGGTAGCAGTAGTCAGTAAGTGCCACTCACCCTCATGATAGCATGTCTATGTTTACATGTTTACATGTTTATGTACTGAAGTGAAGAATTTTTTCTTTGAGTGAATGCAATGTGATTTTATATATATATATATATATATATATATATATATATATATATATATATATATAGATATAGATATATATATATATATATATATATATATATATATATATATATATATATATATATATATATATATAGTTATTTGATAACCCAGGTAGATGGGTTGAGCCTTAGAAAATCCAGAATCTGTTTACATTCATATAAGTAAGTATGAAATAATTAGCACACAGTACTTATGGCTCCTCAGGATTCTGGTCAATATATTTTGTTTACTAACCACTTTGGAGAACATAGCATGATGCAGAGTTCAGTGGCAATTTATGTTATTACTCGCACTGTTTAGCAGACTGGAGTTCTGCTGTGGTGACCCCTAACCTGGAAAAGCCGAAAGAAGAAGAAGACTTGCACTGTTTTATATGTACAGGCAAAGATCAGTGGTCTGAGGACTGAAGTATTTTTTTTTTTTTTGTAAATGTAAGATATTACACTTATTTGTAACATATTTGTAATTTATTCATATGGAGGGCTAAAAACTACCATGGAAATGTAAGGCTAGGCTTCTTAAGATCCTCACAGTACATATGAACCAGTTAGTAGAAGGCCTCTACAAATAGCTGACAATAACAGTACACCAAGTTAAGTGGGTGATGTTTATGTTAGGCAAAAGAAAAGGGTTCACAGTTTTGTCTGGTTCTAGAACATATTTCCAGGATGTAGGTAAGCTGCATCCACCTCTGGAGCTATGGTGCAAACATCCAAAGAAAAACTACCACCAACTTCCCAGAGCAGCAGACTCCAACAAAAATAAAAGCAAATAATCCAAGAACACTGATGGACCCAAGGAAGGCATAACTCTCCAGGTTAAAAATTTAATTTATTGTAGGTCATAAGCGGTTTCGCAGCTACTGCTGCTTTATCAGATAAACACATTAAACCAAAACTGGCTTTTAAGTAGAGAAGTGTCCATCAGTGTTCTTGGATTATGGTACAAACATGTTTTGGAACAGACCTTCATAATCCAGGTACACTTTTAATATGCTTTATAAGGCCTACTGGATGTGTTTAAGTGCTGCATGGCATAAAAACTGGTTTAATTAACACACACACACACACACACACACACACACACACACACACACACACACACACACACACACACACACACTTAAAATCCACTCCTTAGGCACTGTTAGAATAGTAGAACAATTATAGAAATGAAAGGCTAATTCTAGCTCCCATGCTGGAATCATACCCGACACCCCTATTTGGTTTAACTAAGTTAGTCAGCTCGTATGATTAATGCTGCTTGGATTGACTGCATTATTTGTTTTGTGTCTTTATAAAATAAGGTTAGTAGAATGTACATTTTTGCTTGCTAGTTTCAGATATATTTATAAGTTAAATGTAATGAAATTTGCTGTTTCAACATATGAAAGACAAATCTTTCATCTAAAATGTAATGTTGTGTCATAGCACATAGTCATTTAAAAAAACAAAAAATAAGTTCATCCAAAAGAAAGGAAATGAAAAGTACATGGTTGGAGTTTATACACTCATATGCTGATGAGGAGGGTTACAGGTAAGTGATCTAATGTTTTCAAAGTTCAGTAAGGTGTGAGACAACCTGCTCTGCTCAGAAATTCTATCAACATGAATGCAAACTATTTGAAAAATATTAAAAACGAAGTATTGGTACATATTATAAAACCTCCATCAAGTTAATACTAAGATTCTGGTGAAAAATCTTGCAGAATATGATAAAAATGACGTCCTCAGACACTGAAAAATATGAGAAAGCATTGAAATTAACCTTTGGTTTGCAGTTTACTTTGAAAAAGCTGCTCAACTTTACCCATAATACTACTGCCACATTGTTTAAACATATACATCATTATTAACATCTGATAATGTTAGATGTGAAGTTCACAAAGTGGTTTTAATGAAAACAGAATGCTATGAAGACAACATAGTATGGTATCTTTAATTATTCTGCCTCCAGTCCCAAAGCAGACTGTTATGGATTACTGACCCACTGATGGTGGGAATAACCTTAGTTTCCTTGCTGCAGTGCATAATGTTTTCACAGAAATCCGTACACACACATACACACCCATCGTTCTGTCTCTGTCTGTTTCTTGCTGTGTACAATGTGACCTCAGTTATCAAGCTACAGATCAGTCAATAAGCTCTTCGACTGTTTTTAATCTTTCCAGCTGCTTTCTGTCTTTCTGATGCCCTCCCGGAGCTCTCTGCAGCTTGAAGGTTGTCATTGCATGTTCATAGGTGTCCTAATCAGCATACTGAAGTGCTTGCCGATGATGCAGAGGTGCTCTCTTTAATTAGATCACTGTCTGTTCAATGGCACAATAATCTGCAGCTGGGACTTGCAATTACTCTGGGTGATATATTAACATATTGCTGGCAGGGATGAGGGGGAGACGGGTGCGGGCAGGAGACGACAAATTATCTAAATTAACTTCTAATTTAAAATCCTTGCCTTTTATTAGAAAACACGCTTGATATAATCGAATATAAAATTCACATATTGAGCAAAATGTGCTTCATAGCCCATAGGATTTGAAGAAAAGCATTTTCCTTAAGAAATAAGGAAATGTAAAAGGACATAGTCTCATACCTAGAAAGGAAGTGTGATTCTTCATTTTGTCTCTGCTGTCTAAGCATAAATAGCAACATAGTGTGAAGGTCATTTTTAAAGATATAATTGCTAGGATTTGTATGTGGGTTTGTATATGCATGTGTGTTTCTATATGGATATATGTGTATATATCTGTGTGTGTATGTTTGCGTGAGGTTGTGTGTGTTCATATTTATACGCATATACACTCACACACACACACACATATATATATATATATATATATATATATATATATATATATATATATATATATATATATATATATATATATATATATATATTTATTTATTTTTTTTTTTCATATATATATAGATAGATAGATATACATATTATGTAGAGTATATATTGCTGGGGTAGGGGGACTTGTACTCCTGCAAAACAATATTCGTTGTTTTGCTTTGACTTTTTGTGATTCATGTTGTATATTAAAATCTTTGTGATTTGAACTGTTATGGTACATGTCTTAGCTTTTGAATGTTTGACAGCTTGAATGTTTGTTATGCACCCTTGGGTGTGTGTGTGTGTGTGTGTGTGTGTGTGTGTGTGTGTGTGTGTGTGTGTGTGTGTGTGTGTGTGTGTGCGTGTGTGTGGCATACACAGACATGGTGGCACAGTGGTGCAGCAGCTTGCATTGTTGACTGACAGCAAGGGGTTCTGCAGTTCAATTCTTGGCTGGGTGTCTTCTGTGTGCAGAGTCTACATCTTTTCTCTGTGTTTGCATGGGTTTTCTCTGGGTGCTTTGGGTCCTCCCACATTCCAATGAAATGCAGTACGTGGATTGTATACTCTAAACTGACAAAAGATGTGAGTGTGTGTGGTACAGAAGAACAATTGTAGCAGTGCTAGCCACATGTCATTGTGAACGTTGGCTCTAGATCATGGTCACTGCTGATGTGTGATGATATATATATATATATATATATATATATATATATATATATATATATATATATATATATATATATATATATATATACACACACAGACACACACACACACACACACACACACACACACACACACACACACACACACACACACACACACACACACACACACATATATATAGGGTCACCTACACTACATGTATGGATATCTATATACACTTTAGAGTTGCAAACATACAATGATGCATGTGCACACACGAGTCAAATACACACACACACACACACACACACACACACACACACACACACACACACACACATGCACACGCGTACACACACACACACACACACACACACACACACACACACACACACACACACACACACACACACACACTCAAACATATAAATGCACAAGAGAGTTGCATATATTCTTACACAGGCACAGGTTATGTGTTTATACTTGTCCCCAGGAAGGTAAAACTCATACATTGCTGCTTTTCTTGATATCCTTGATGGCTGACTTGGAAGCAAAGTTCACTTGCAGTCATGTCTCTGTAATGTGACAACTGGAAATGCAGCTGGTACAGTGACGGACTCGCAGAGCAGCCCACATGCAAAAAGGTGCTTGATGTACTCCAGGATAGTTATTTTATGGAAGGTAGTGTGTCCCTGCCCAAAGATTATTTAGCAGTAGATCTGAAATTCTGCAAAGTATTTACGGTACCAGTCAACAACAAATGCTACTCTGATTTAGTTAAACAAAGGCTGAAATAATGATATCATTGGAAAAATGGTACATCTCAGCTTTGTTCTGTAAAAAAAAATGTTGAAAGAAGCATACATGATAGCTTTAAAACACACTGCTACTTTTTTTTAGAAAGAATGGCATTGTTCTGTATTTTCAAAAGTACCCAGTGTGTTAAAATTAAAGCACAATGTATTGCTTTGTGATACCACTGTTACATTTTACATTACTGAGCTCTGCTCCTATCTTTGTCCTGGAGCACAAAAATAAATTTTCTTTTTAAGCATTTGTAGATAAAAATCTCATCTCAAGACTCATAAATGATGCTTTATATATCAGTATTAATAATGAATAAATGTCTTTTGAATACCCTTGATAGTCTGCATTAATGACACCAGATGTATTATAGATAGCCCTTTGATTTAACAGCATAAATTTGTAAAACAATATTAAAACAGCATAGGACCACTATTTCTGTCACAGAGGTCAGCATTACAGGCTTGTGATAATGGAAGTGGAGATCGACACCCTTAGGGTCTCTGCTGCCTCTTGTCTAATTTTCCCTTGTACATGCTTCCAATTAAAGTATAAGTCTGCGGATAGATAACAACCACATTCATTAAGCAGAAGACACATTAACTTATCTCAGTGAAAAGTTACTTGATAACAGAACTTTTAATAATGCTTTGGCTTTTTAAGTACTATACTGTTGATGATTCAGTGATCATCACAGTTCATAGATTCAGCTCTGCAAATATCAGCTGCATACATTACCTTCTCATTTGCAATAGATGCAATAGATGCATTTAAAAGGGCACAAATCATGCATAATCATACATAAAGAAACATAACTGTATGTACTTCTAAACTCAGTTGAAATATACAGAAGCACTAGGCATGCATATGGGGAGCCATCAGATTAAACATACGTGCGAAATGAATTTCCTTGTTTCCAGACTATAAACACTAAATGCACTGCTATACAAGAACTGTTCAGGCCTGTAGTCTGATTGAGGAAAGTGCTAAAATGGTTAGTACAAATGTACTACCTTATGTATATGATAAGGGCCTGCATTATTTAGGTAATAACAGGCAGATACAAGACTACTTCCATGTAATGAAGACTCAGGCCTGTAATGATGAGTGGCTGTATGGTAACTGCAGAGAATAGTCGCTGCATGCGATAGCTACATCCAGCAATGGGAATAGCAGGCACTCTTAAAGGGCTGACATTAACTGGAACTGTGATAACAATTTGGTCTCAATCAGCTCACAGCTGATAATGTTGTAAGCCTATACTGACTCTGCTGAATAATCCCCTTTATCTTTTCTGCTCTGTTATTATGACATGCACATGTACTGTACAATGCAATCACATCTTCAGTTTGTCTTATGGGCATCAGAACTGTCATTTTTTTAAATGCAGGCAATAATGTTTTTCTGCACAACACAAAGATGATTATGCACGGTGTCTATGAAATCACTTTTCATAAAGATTTTTTTTCAATGAGCAAGTAGTTTATGAAGTGCAAACCAAATGAGAGTGCTGTGGTACATGACATGAACTAATGGCTGCAGCTAAAGTTATGATCACACATTCACTGTGGTGACTGTACCCACATAGTTTTTGCATTGATTTTCCTACATTGGCCTTATCTTATTACCACTTAATGACTCTAACAGCAGCAACTTTTCATGCAATAGTGCAGTAAGCCTTTTTACAGCCCAAAATACAATTTCATGTTTGATGTTGAAAATCACCTTATCAGCAGTACATACTCACTATTATTTCAGTTGTATGATCGGCAGAAATACAATAATCAGTAACAAGATTACATTTGGCAGTGACAAATGCTTGCACTCAAATCTTGCACCTGATAATATCCTTTTGCAGGGTTTTGTCATATGCTTTTCCATGAGGCTACTGCTGGTATCCAAGCAACTGGTACAAATAGACAAATTTGGCTCATGCACCTTTCTTCGGTGTTTTCCAAGGAATCAGTTAAAATCATATACATTCATGTTTGATAGCGATTGTCTGCAATGAAAAATAAAAGTGCTAAACCAACCCAGACTTCAGTTTGTGGAAAAGATAAAACAAGCATTTTGAACAACAATGTCTCTCTCTCTCGTTCATAATTTATAGAATATTTCTTGTAAAAGAATTACTGAGACAAATGGAGGATCATCCTTGCAAACATCACCAATGTGAGGAGTACAAAGTGAACCTTCTGAACTCCTTACTTACAGTTATGTGTATATCATTTTAAGTGTAATTTTTGACATGTTTGTCATTTTAAATCTAATTTTGAAATGGCTCCTGATGCTGTAGTGTGTAGCATTGTAGGGCCGCTAAAACATTCTTCCAAGAATTTAATGTCTTGCCACATGTATTTACACTGCTGAAAGCATTTTGGTTCAAATGATAAATATTCTAATGTAATAGAAAGGAAAAACAGGAAGACTCTAATGAAATGTGCACATTTTATATGTTTGGTAGATTAATGAACTAGATAGTTAATGTTATGCAAAATAATTCATTTACTGATTTTCTTGAAAAATATAACTTTTTTTGGGGGGGGGGGGATAAGTTATTCCTCAGAATTTATTGCAGTCATTTTGATCTAATGGCCCTTTTCAGAAGGAAGCCAAATGAATATATGACTCAAAATTCTGTGAGTTTGAGTTTTATGTGAAGATATGATTGGCCCTTCAGTAAAGTTATCTGTTGTGGACATATACCATATCACCAACAATTTCAAGATGATGTCCTCTGAATTGTCTTTTAAAGTGAAAGGTGCACCATCTTCATAGCCAGACATAGGCTCCAAGTCAGCGATCAGTGCATTTGTAATATTGGACTCTGGTGGCTACTTAAATGAGGAGGTGACACTCATACTGGGAATTAAGCAATGACAAGGGCAGAGACTTATGCTGGTGGATGCAATCTGTGAGGCTTAGGGGAGGTGGGAATAGCAAACTTTTTTTAATGCCAGGTGATTGCCTTCCACCATATATAATGATAACCACAGAGGGAAAATAATAGACAAAGATGGGCTGGATTAAAAGTCCCCTTTTATCTATATACTAAAGCATCTTGTTTATCTGTAAATTGTGGAGGTTGGCATTCCTTTGGTTAATGTCTGGTCATATGAGTTTCAGATACAATTTTTGATAAACTGAGTGACATATAGTTATGTTTTGGTGACTCTGCCTTAGTCCTTTTCAGGAATAATCCCACATAGACATAGCATAATAAACATAAAATATTCCAAAGCAATATAAAAAACACAGATAACTGATTTCCAAACAATATGCTAACAAATACCTGGAAGAATGACCCAAGAGATCTCAGAGTGGCATTCCCATTTATGTCACATGGAAATAATGTGGTTATTTGCTGACATACTCTATTTTATGGATGCTAGTAGAAAGTTACTCCTATGCATTCAACATCACCAATCTTATGTTTATATGTAGGAAATAAAGAACAGAATGTGTGCATGGGCCTATGGGCCTGAAACAAAGGTTGGAATTACCATTTTAAGTCTGCATCAGTTTCAAAAATCATAAGCTAGTTCCTTTGTGAAGATAAAGTAAAAATACTGTGGAAACACTTTAATGCCTGTATATTTATATCTGAGTAAGCACTTTTGAGCACCAGGGATTTTATCACTCAAATATACACCATATAATTAGGAAACAGACCAGATGAGACAAATCTTTCCACATGATGCCACCCTTAATGAAAACAGTAATGCATTAAAGCATGTGTCCTTAAGTTAACTTAAAGTGAGAATTTTAAAGTTTACTTAAAGAGAATTGCTTTACTGCATTAGTCTTGCTAATCTTTTAATTAACATAAGCTCCCCCTTATTTTCTTACAATGTATGTCTGTTTTGTAAGATTCATAGGAATTTCAAGACAAGTAAGTAGTGACCCTTTATGCCTTGCATGCACCCACCCTCAGACCACACCTCTTAGAACAGTTAATCTCAGAGTACGTTTGTGGGTACCCGTATAATCATCTAAGTTCCCTTTGAAGGACAATAGTGTATTGCACTGCTTCAGCTGCAGGGGCAGTCTGTTTCAGAGACGGGATTGGTGCTGTGAGATGAATTTGTCTCTCTGCCCCAAGATTTAGATCCTTAGTTCTGGTGCTTGGGGAAGTATTAGACTTGTGGAGAAATAGGAAATCCATGACAACTAGGTCCCTAACAGTGCAGAAAATGAAGCATATAGACCTTCCCTCAAGAGTCTATAAAATAATAAATAAATAGACAGTGATTCAAGCATCTAGTAGTAGCTCATGGTCTTTAAGCCGATGATCTTTGTTGGGATCTTCTGGTGTCTTTCTAGTTTATGATAGGTCTATTGAGGTACATCCCAGAGGGGTCATTGTACACAATAACTGGCCTAATTAATGAGGAACATAAGGAAAATGACCTTTTTAGATCTAGATGATATTCTGTTGGCAGTTAGATACACCAAGTAGAACAGCGGTCTCCACCTTTTTTGCACCTAGGACCGGTTTCATGTAAGACAATTTTCCACTGACTGGCCATTGTGTGAGCATAAAAATGCATGTATTTATTAATTTATTTATTCATTTTTGACATTTGTTGACTGGGTTAGTCCAACTGGGCAGAGGCCCTTTTTCAGCAGACACCCAGGGAGAAAAGCTCCAGTACTGTTTTGTTTTATTTTGTTTTTTTTTAAATAGTTACAAATATATCATCATATGACATAAACAAATCATGCATAAACAACAGTTAATTACAATCAGTTGATTACATTCAGTTTTAAGGAAAAAAGTACATAATGTAGTAAAAGGTACATTTCAATCAGAAACAGGTGTGACATAATTATGAGGCAGATCTTTTAGCTGTTAGCACAAAGTGTATATTTTGAAATGGATTAACGTATTGCAAATATAGGGGAGAATCTGACCAAAGAGAAATTGTGAGTAAAGCATTATAGGTTCATAGGTTCATAGGTTCATACTAGGCTATCTGCCCTGGGGCAATTATAAGCCTAGCCCGATTCTGTATGGCTTACGCCACCCCTTGATTTGAGTATACTGTGCCCTTTTTAAGGTTTAGTTTACTGTGCCTCTGTCTAATAGTGACACGGGAGTAATCCCTGGGACAAACCTACGATCCCCCATCCACCTATCGAGATTCTTCTTGAAGAGATTCAGTGAGGTGCTCTGCCTCACATGAACTGGAATTCTATTCCAGAGCGAAGGGAGCCTCTGAGTTATGAACCTGTCCCTCCAGCAAGTTCTATTTATTTCTGTGCTGAGGTTCAAGTCCCTCGAGCGTGTGGCTCTAAGGGATTTAGATTTACTGAGGTGGAACATGTCCATTAATTCTGGATTTGACATAGCTTTGTATGTCAGGCATAGATCGCCTCAAGTAGGCGGTATGCAACTGAGTAGAGCTGGAGTTTTTTTAACCGAGCAGCATATGGCATCTGTTTGAGACCCTTGATCCTCTTGGTGAGATACTTTTGGAGTCTTTCTAATTGCTGCAGGTGTCGGGTAAGGTACATCCCAAAAGGGGCATTGTATTCTATGATGGGCCTGATGAGGGATGAATAAAGGGGCACGATTACCTCTCTTGATCTAGATGTGAAACCCTTCATGATGAGGTGGGCTATGTAGAAGGTCTTTCTAACCACTTTGGCAATGTGGTTTTCAAAGGAGAGATTGCTATCAACTTGGGTCCCCAGGTCCCTAATAACTTTCTCTGTACTTAATGGGTTTCCGCCTATGTGGCAATTTGTGGGCACATTGTTTTGCCAAAGGGTATGACTATACATTTTTGGCATTTAGCTTTAAACCATGGTGCTGGAACCAGTTATCTGTCTCTGTGAGACCTTTTGAAGGATGTTTGTGTCAGCTGGAGAGTCGATTATGGCCCAGTTTGCAGTCGCTCAGAACTTGGTGAGCCATAGTCCTCCCACGCTTGCCTGTACCTCAGAAAAGTATATACCGAACAAGAGTGGTCCCAGGACAGAACCCTGTGGGATGCCACTTGTGACCGGTTTCGAGTCTGACATGGCTCCAGCAACTCTCACTCTGTGGGTTCTGTCTTTGAGCCAGTTTGCAACCCATCTTGTGACATAGGGGTTTATATTTAAGCTGGATAGCTTATCTATGATGCCCGAGTGGGGTATTGTGTCAAATGCCTTTGCAAGGTCCAGATAGGCTGTGTGGACTACCTTCCCTTCATCTATGGCTTTGGTGGCTGTTTCGAAGAAGTCAACCAGGTTCAAAAGGCAGGATCTGCCTTTGACAAAGCCGAACTGGGTAGGATCTAGTGTCTGTAGGTCCCCAATGTCTTTGTTTATGAACTCCATGATGATCCTCTCCATAGACTTGCAGACTAAGCTAGTCAGGCTTATGGCGCAATAGTTTCCAGGGTCCATAGAGGCTCCACCTTTGTGGAGTGGGACCACTGTTGCTGTATGCCATTCTGTGGGCACATATCCTGTAGTGAGGCTGAGATTGTATAGCTGTTTTATTTGAGGGATTAGTTCCTCTTGGAGTTCATGAACCTGGGACGCCATCTGGTCCCATGGAAGCAGTGTTTTTTGCTTTGGAGAGGGCAGCCTTCACCTGAGCATCAGAGATGTTTGGAAGGCAGCCCTCTGCCGGAATAGATACTTGCTCTTTGGGGTGGAGCGTTTGCACTAAACCTGTCTGCCAGGATATTGGCGATGTCTGTGGGTTCAGTGTATTTTTTGTCATTTAGAATCAACTCAGAACAAGTCTGGGAGTTGCATCCCAGGTTCCTAACATAACTGAAAAAAGCCTTATGATTGTCTTTGGTGTCCTGTGCAATTTTTCTCTCGAAGCTGGCCTTGGAGGATTTTATGAGGGATCGTAATTTTGCTAGTACTGATCAGAGATGCCTTCCCTATTAGGGATTTTGCTCTATCATGTAGTAGCTTCCTCCTTCTGTTGTACAGTTTATTTATGGCAGGGGTCCACCAGACTGGACGCCTGCCTTTGGATGATTGGGTCTTGGTTTTGTTTGGGATAGCATGATCCATGCATTCCTGGAGATGTCCGTAGAATGCGTTTATATAGGATTCTGCAGTTTGGGCCGTAGTTTCCACTGGCCCTGGGGCCTTGAAGGATTCCACTTCGGTTTTGAGAAGTGAGAAGTTCGCTTTTGAGAAGTTTTTCACTGTGGTTTTCTGGGCTGGGGTGGGGTCGGGATGTGGACATCCAGTGAAATTAATTTATGGTCTGATCTTACCAATGAGGGATATACTTCTGGTGTGGAGCATAGAGTCCCCATGTTGATCAGGTCTAGTATGTTGTCCCCTCTTGTGGGAGTGGTGACTAGTTGTTCCATAGCATTTGAGTTTATAATTTCCAGGAACCTTTGGGCTAAGGTGCTGGGGCTTGAGTAGTGCTCCCAGTCAATGTTTGCGTAGTTGAAGTCGCCCAATATAATGGTGTTCGGAGAGATCTTCATGTTCTCCAATGTTTTCAGGAAAGCCGAGTGGGATTCCTGACTTTGAGAGGGTGGTCTGTAGGATGCTATAAACTGAAAAGCAGTCTTGCCCACTGTTAGTTGCACATGGATGGTCTCCGATACTTCATGCAATGCCACTAACCTGGAGGTGTGGATATCCTTGATAAATATGGAAACTCCTCCTTTTGTGGTTCGGTCCGGGTTTGGGGTCAAAAAGCATGATATGAGGTATAGCCTGGTAGTGCTGGGGTGCGCTCTGGAGCCTTGAACCAGGTTTCTGTCACTGCACAGATATCGATGTTCTCCATACTGAGGAGAGCTTCGAGTGCATCTTGAGGTTAAGACTTCTGGCATTAAGCAGCATTACCCTTAGTTTCTTGTTCCTTGTGCTGTCTATGGGGGTGGGTCTGACTTTTGAGCCTTACCTAAAAAAGGCACTATGGGGGTGGCAAGAGCCTTTGCCAATATCTGAAAGCCCAGTGGTGACAGGTGCAAGCCGTCCCTAGCGAAGCAACGTGGCTTGTTGAGCATGTCATCCCAGGCTGACAGACACTGGATCCCCTTTGAATGACACCAAAATTTTAGCCAATTGTTAAAATCGATCATTTTGTCTTTGTACTGTGGCATCATTCTAGGTGAGGGTAAGATGCTGCTCAAGGTCAGGGTCATACCAGCCTGGGCTACATGATCAGAGAAATCCTCTATGTCTCTTTTCATGTAGTCCAGGGACTCAGGTCATTCACACCAGCATGTACAATGACTGAGTCATATTTGTATTTGCTTTGGAGTGACCTGAGTGATTGCGTTATGTGGCGGATCCTAGCACCTGACAGGCAGCTCACTGTGACCTTCTCTTTATTCAGCCTGGTGAGCGGGACGTCAGTGTGTCTGACAATAGAGTCACCTATTACAAGAGTATCAGGTGTGTTATTCAGCCTTAAGGGCTGTGGCTGCTTGGTACACTGACTTTGTGGGCTATGTGTTGTGCGTGTTTTGTTTTGAGGTAGCGTTTGCTTGGATGTCTGCTTTGGAGGTCTCTGTTGCTTAGGTAGATTTTTATTTAGAGCCTCCAAGTATGTTTTTGTGTATTTATGTGTTTGGTTCGCTAATGTGATGGGACTATGTGATACTGGAATTGTGTTGTGTGAGGTTACCTTCTCCTCCTGACTGGTTACACCAGTTTTGAGATGAGAGAGCTCAGCCTCCAGTTTGGCTAAATAGTTGCATCTCTCACATATATTTGAACCTGTTTGGAGGAGGAGAGGGTTGTCCGTGTACATGAGACAGTTGTAACATTGCCTCAAAATTCCCAGATTCACCAGCTGGACTGGAGAGGAAACCATTGACTGATCTTTGGACATGCTAGAGTAATATAGGGAAACTGAATTTAAGACGGACCAATAGAGGACAGGGTAATCGTAGAGAGTATAAGAGTAAGTAGTGCTTATGGTTTAAAAGTGCTAACTTGTAGGATTACTTAATTGGACCAGTGAAGGGCCTTAGAATGAGAATATGGTGTTTAAATTGAGAGATAGAGCAGTTCTAAGGAAAAAAGTGAAGAGCAGACTTTGTGGAGCCAGGAATAGTTTAAATCCAATTTGGCGGCACTGTCTGCTGTTGCGCTATGCACAAAAATGAGCAAAACCACGCAAAAGAGGGTTTTAAGAGAGGAAGATGAAGGAGTTTGGAATTGACCCAAAATGGCCAATAAAACTACAGTTTAAAGTCAGTAACCACTCCCACAGGGGCAGGCAGGCTGCTCAATGTTTTTCACTGCCACTGATCAACAGAGAGACTTCCCTTTAGCCCAAGCAAAAAATGGCCTCCAAGAAACTTACAAACAGTTCAAGAACAGCAAGCCTGTAACTGAACTTTTTTAAGTCTTAGAAAAGTGGGAAAAAAGCAAGATTTTTTTTTATTTTTTTGTTTTTTTCAGAGATAGCAGAGGTTCACAAGTATCAACAAGTTATAACAGTGCAGTAAATGACCCCACACAAGAGTGCTAGGCCAAAGACAGATAAAATGCAAGTTTTGAGAAAAATACGATTTTAAAAATAAGTGCAAACAGGAAATTCAGTAAACAGCTCTAGGTTGTGCTCTAAATACAGTTACTAATGCAGAAATCAAGTTTAACAAGCCAGAAAATGCTCAAAATAGGCGGCTATGCAGAAAAACTTAGCAAATAAACAGAGCAAAAATACTTAAAATCTCAAAAGTGGCTCCTTTTTTCTCTCAGCATTTTCTCCTCTTGGTGGGTGCTTCACCAACAGCCAACAAGCCTGAAAAGACGCCAAAACCACGAGGCAACCAGGTTTTAAGAGAGGAAGATGAAGGAGTTTGGAATTGACCCAAAATGGCTAATAAAACTACAGTTTCAAGTCAGTAACTACTCCCACAGGGGCAGGCAGGCTGCTCAATGTTTTTCACTGCCACTGATCAGCAGAGAGACTTCCCTTTAGCCCAAGCATAAAAATGGCCTCCAAGAAACTTACAAACAGTTTAAGAACAGCAAGCCTGTAACTGAACTTTTTTAAATCTCAGAAAAGTGGGAAAAAAGCAAGATTTTTTTTTTTGTTTTTTCAGAGATAGCAGAGGTTCACAAGTATCAACAAGTTATAACAGTGCAGTAAATGACCCCACACAAGAGTGCTAGGCCAAAGACAGATAAAATGCAAGTTTCGAGAAAAAAACGATTTTAAAAATAAGTGCAAACAGGAAATTCAGTAAACAGCTCTAGGTTGTGCTCTAAATACAGTTACTAATGCAGAAATCAAGTTTAACAAGCCAGAAAATGCTCAAAATAGGCGGCTATGCAGAAAAACTTAGCAAATAAACAGGAAAAATACTAAAAATCTCAAAAGTGGCTCCTTTCTTCTCTCAGCATTTTCTCCTCTTGGTGGGTGCTTCATCAACAGCCAACAAGCCTGAAAAGATGCCAAAACCACGAGGCAACCAGGTTTTAAGAGAGGAAGATGAAGGAGTTTGGAATTGACCCAAAATGGCCAATAAAACTACAGTCAAGAGATTTCATAATTTTGTTGCAGGGAAGAGAAGATAGAGAGTTAGTGGCAACTGTCTTGGTAGGGGTTGAGTACAGGAAGGTGTTTTATGTTGGGTCGTGGCATGTGTAACTCCTATTGTTAAGCAGGAAGAGTTTTAAGGATTTTTTAAAGCAGTTAGTACTAGGTATAGTTCTTAGGGACAGAGGCAGTTTGATCCACACATTAGCAATGGAGTAACTCTAGAGCTGTTTGCCTATGTGTTTTTTGGGATTTGTGAATTTCAAAGAGATGGTGATCTGAGCTTCAAAGAGTGAGGTTGGGAGTGTAGGGAGTGATAAGAGAGAAGAGCAATGGGTAATAGGTAGGTTTGTTGAGAATGGAGTGAGTCAGGTGTAGTTGGGGGAGGAGGAGTTAGTGGAATTCTAGCCACTGAAGGTTTTTTAAAGATAGGTAGGCAGTGGTATGAGCGATAAAGTAGGCTTGCTGCAAATCTTGCAGTTTTGTTGTCTGTGAATTCAAGCTTGGTCTTGAGGTTGGTTTGTAGGCTTGTTAGCATAATAAATTTCATAATAAATACAACTCACCATAATACATAATCAATGGGAGCCCTGAGCTTGTTTCCCTGCAACAAGGCAGTCACATTTAGGGGTGATGGGAGACCCAAAGTGCATTCCTTATGTCCAGTCTACTCTGTAATATAATTTTGGTTGCTATCATTGCAGAAAACCCCGCTTCACAAAGACATGAGGTTATAAACGGCAGCAGGGTTTTCAGTGCTCATTCTAACAACTTTCTAAATTTATAAGAGCAATATTTAAAATCTATCCCTATTATTTGTGGCTTTGTCCAGATTTATTATGCGAGAGGCTGAGAGTTATGTTTGAGAGGTATGCAAACCTAATGGAAACGTTTTTCTGAATATAGCAATTTTCTAAGTTTAATTTTTTAAAAGCAATATTTAAAATTTGTCCCTAGTATTTATGGCATACCTTTCAACTATCCAGATTTTTGCAGAATGTCCAGATATTTGCATGATATTTTTGATCTGTCCCTCATAAAATTTGTGGTTTTCTGGATTTTTGTGGTGAGTAAGTAATGACTGAAGTCATTATATAATGGCAGGCATTTGAGTTTCAGAATTCATTATCTTTCAGATAATGCATGGTAACACAAGACCTTTCATACTTTCAACTTTCCAAGTTTATAAGAACAATATTTAAAATTTGTCCCTATTTTTGGGGCCTTGTCCCCCTATTATTTTTGGCTTTGTCCAGAGCCTTTGTGCCCAGAGGTTGAGAGCTATGGGCTCTGTCCAAATTTATTGTGTGAGAGGTTGAGAGGTATGGTCGAGAGGTACACAGACCTCTTAATTGATGCTACTGCTGCTGCCAGAGATCACTCTCACTTGACTCTCTCTCTCTCTGTCTGTCTCTCATGCATACACACACACAGTCTGTTCTGCTTTCGTGCATGCATTCGCTCACACACAGATAGAAACACACACACACACACACACACACACACACACACACACACACACACACACACACACACACACACACACACACACACACACACGCAGTCTGTTCTGCTTTCATGCACGCATGCAGTCACACATGCAGACAGAAACACACACACACACACACACACAATCTGTTCTGCTTTCATGCACACAGAAACATAAACATACACAATTTTTTCAGTTTCATTTATTTTTATTTTACACTCGCTAAACAGCAAAAGTGCTGCTTAGTGAGTATAAAATAATGGCTCAGTCAGTCTCACTGTTCACTCTGTCATACATGCATACACAGTCTCTTCCGCTTTGACACACAGATACATTCTACTTTCATGCGAGCATTCACTCACAGACACAGACAGAAACATAAACACACTCACTCACATACATACACATATTCACTTTTTTGTTCCACTCCCTGCCTAAATGTTTCTGTGCAGCCCAGTACCAAAAGATCCATGCCCTGGTACTGGTCCATGGCCCTGTGGTTGGGGGCCCTGAAGTAGAAGGATTTTCTAGATACTATTGTCACATGATAATCAAAAAAGAGGGAATTATCAACCCTAACTATGTTTTCATTTTGTAGTGTGGTATTGTCTATAATGTATTATATGGAGAGGGTTTGTCAAAAGTGTAGTTAGGTTGGGGCAAATAGAGTTGCTGCTAGGGGTGCAAGGGTTTAGGGGGTATAATCGGTAGTTATCAATGGAGCAATATTATAGTACCCACATTTAGAAATAAGTGCCAGTACTGAAAATAACAGTCAGGGCTCAAGTACTTTGTGGGTGGTATTGCAACTGTAACCAGCCACTTGGTACATTTATAGCAAACAGTTTGCTACACTTCTAAGCAGAAGACCGTTTCTATGCACTTCAGCTTAGAAATGTGGGGCATCAAGATCAGTAAACTGCACTGGGTGCTAGTTGAGCTAGCTATGACTCTTGGGATGTCTACCAAATACCATAATACTGCACTTTTTGCATTTAATTTGAACTCAATATCAGTGCATAAGGCATTTGCATGTGTGAGTTTTTACTGAATAGTTAGGATATCAGAAGAGGATTTAACAATTACTCTCAATTTGCAATCATCTGCAAACTTAACTAGACAGATGTCCTGGTTCCCAATGCTAAAAAAGGGGGTCCAAAAAGACTGAGTCCTGGGGGACACCACTGATTGCCATCTGCCACTTGCACAGTTTTTAGACCCTTTAGCTTACTTACAATGCCTGCATGGGGCATAGTGTCAAATGACTTGCCCAGGTCAAGATACTCCATGTGAACAGCATAACCACTAAAAACAGTCTGTGCAACCCTCTTGAAGAAGTTAACCAGACTCATTAGGCAGGATTTTTTCCTTGACAAATCCAAACTGGGAAGGATCAAGCTTATAAGATTTTTGATGTCATAGTTTATCAGGTCAATTATTATACATTCTGTGGCTTTGCAGATGATGCTTATTGGGCTGATGGATCTCTAGCCCCTGGCATTAATAGTATGGCCACCCTTATGGACTGTCATTACCACTTCAGTGAGTTAAATTTAAGGAAAAAAACTTACAGGTAACCTTAGGTTAAGCAGTCTGAGAAGTGGCTCCATGAGGGCATTATTAGCAATACTCATTAAACTTCCAGGTATATTGTTAGGCCATATGGAACAAGTAGTTTGGTCTTAGATAGCACCTTCAGTAAATGTTCCTTTGGGATAATAGGGGGTGCAAGGTAGTCATGGATTTTTGGACTTTGGATATAATTGCAGAGGTAAAGTTAACACTTAATTTGCTTTAAAGTATATGGGTAATGTCTACTGGGTCTGAATGAGAGTTGCCAGTTTTGAATAAGTTCAGAGCGACATTAGGTATCGTTCCTTAGATTTCTAATGAAGCTAAAGAAGGATTTATAATGTTTCTTAGCTTCAAACATTAACTTACGTTCATGGGAAGCTTTAATAGACCTAATAGTTTTTAACAATATTGTTGTTACTATCCTTGATATAAGGGGTTTTGAATCTGTTATAAAATTTATGGACTTTGTCCATTTTGTTGCAAAGTTTATCTATATTAGTGTATTGCTAGGATAGTTTATTTATGAATTTTTATTAATTTTTTTTCTTCAGACTACTATCGCTATACATTCTTTTCTGAATGTGTGTAGAAATCCTTCATGAAGTTGCCTGCTATGTCAATATCAGAGCTTATGCTGCCATAAGTTAATTTTGAAACCATGTCATAGACTTGGATGATGTTAGTATGTTTGAAATCCTTAAATTCAGAGTTATTTGCTGCAAGGGTTTTAGATATTTTGAAGGTGAGCATCACCAATTTATGGTCAGGCATAACAAGGAAATGCAAAACCAGGGGAAAAGTACATGAAGTGGTCATATTCATAAGGACTACTTTGAGACTATTATGTCTTTTGCTGGGTTTGTTAACTGTGTGTTCTAGACAGTTTTTATTAATTAAGTCTAAGAACTTCTGGGCTTACCCTATATTGGAGGTATATGCTGTCCAATTTATTGAGGGAAAAAGTCTCCTAATATAATGGACTTTTTGTTAATTGGGTGTTCACTGAGTACATTTAGGAATCTTACATTATCACCATGGAACATGGACGGTGTCCTGTAACAGTGTATAAGTTGATAGTTTGTACTGTTTAGGGTAATCTGGAGTTGATGATATGGTCCTTGACAAATACAGAGATGGTAATATACTTGGCATCAGTCTGAAGGCATAGAAGTCACTAAACCCAGGTATGGAGGGAGCGCTATCTTTACATTTAAACCACTTTCTGTATAATTACGCAAAGATGGATGCATTTCAAATGTAGGACAGCATCTTGGCCAATCTGTTTGTTGAGACATCTGGCATTTTGAAGAGGCACCTTACTGTGATCCAGTTTTGGGCTTGATATGGTTGTTACACTGGAATGTCCATTAGCTAGACTCCACCGAAAAAAGCACTATGAGGTCTGAAAAGGTTTTAGCTATTATGCAGAAGCCTTGGAACGAGAGGTGCAGGCCATCCATTGTGAAAAGATTTGGATGATCAAGCATATTGTCCCATGCTTACATGTACTGTAGCCTCCCTAGAATGATGCCAACTATTTAACCAATTATTGAAACCTATTATATTTATTTGTTTTCTTCTTAATTATTTTATTTTGAATTTGTTAACTGGACACAGATCTTATTGAACCAATTTGAGTTTTTTGGGGAACAAACAATAGAAATGCAATATATATATATATATATATATATATATATATATATATATATATATATATATATATATATATATATATATATATATATATATATATATATATAAAAATATATATATATATATATATATATATATATATATATAGGTTCATAGGTTGGTACTAGGCTATCAGCCCTAGGGCCTATACAAGCCTAGCCATAACAAATCCCTGGCTATTTCTTCCCACAATATTTACTTCTCTGGACCCCTGTCTAGTAGGATGACTGACATGATCCCCTGGGTGAATTTCCTATCTCCCATCCAATCATCAAGGTTCCTTTTGAAGAGGGCCAAAGAGGCACTCTGCTTGACATGTATGGGCAGTCTATTCCAGAGTCTGGGGAGTCTCTGGGTCAGGAATCTATCTCTCCAGCATGTTTTGTTCATTATGATGACAAGGTTTGGATACCTGAAGCGTCTGGCTCTGAGGGATTGGGATTTCTTTAAGTGTAGCATGTCCAACAGCTCTGGGTTTGACATGGCCTTGTATGTTAAGCAGAGATCGCCTCTGAGTGGACGACATATAGCTGGAGTTTTTTAGACGGTCAGCATAGGGCATCTGCTTTAGGCCTGTGATTCTTTTAGTGAGGTATTTCTGCAGCCTTTCCAGTTGTTGCAGATGTCTTGAGAGGTACATACCAAATGGGGCATTGTATTCTGAATGGGTCCAATGAGGGATGAGTACAGTGGGACAATGGCCTCCTTTTTTCTGGATGAAAAGCCCTTAGTGAGGAGGTATATACATACATCCTTGCATATATTATATGCAAAGTAAATATCATAGTTTTCTTGAAGGTATAAAGGCAATAGATAGATGACATACGCAGAGTGACTTTAAAACACAGTATGTATATACATAAAATGTAGAGTGGCATCAGAGTTGACAAGATCAAAAATAGTCAGAGCAAGGTGAGTAGACAGAAGAAGGGAATGAAGTGTTTAAGTCATATGACCAGATAGATAGCAGTAGCATTTTCCTAGAGTCTTGAAATGTGCTTTTATCTATGAATGGGAAATGGGGTTAGATGAGTGAACTTTAAGAAAAGAATGGAGAGATTCACATAGTTTGGGACCAAGGAGTGACGAAGCATGGTTTGTGCAATGAAGCCAAGCTTGTGGGGGGGGGGGGGTTTGGAGATGTGGACGTGAGTAGTTCAGATGTCTAAGGTTGCATATTGGTGCATCTCTGAATAGTCCGGAAGCTAGTGGAGGGAAGATATGTTTCTTGATAAGTTTAAATAATTGAGAGGCAAGTAGAAAGTCAGCACATTGTTTCACAGGTGGCCAATTAGCTTTTTCAGTGATTTTGCACTGGTGTTCATTTCCTGGGGAGAGAGTGATGAATCTGCAAATGGCATTTGAAATGGACTGAATGGTGAATCTATGTCTTTCAAAAGCTGCAGCAATTAGCAGGAGACAATATTCTAGCTGACTTATAGCATTCATACAGGGTCTGGATAAAAAGGGGAGATCCTTTTAGCTCAGAATAGAAGACAGTTGACTCTGTGTGTGTGTGTGTGTGTGTGTGTGTGTGTGTGTGTGTGTGTGTGTGTGTGTGTGTGTGTGTGTGTGTGTGTGTGTGTGTGTGTGTGTGTGTGTGTGTGTGTGTGTGTGTGTGTGTGTGTGTGTGTGTGTGTGTGGGTCTATATTATATTATTGAACACACTGAATTGCGAACGCTATATAATTGACCCGCAATCCCTGAAAACCCAAAATGCTGAACACACGGATCAGTGATTTTTTTTCCCAGGAAAAAATCGCTGATCCGTAAAAAAAAAAAAAAAATCCAAACACAAAATAAAGTGGGGGGCTTTCCCCACACCAATCCCTACTTAAATATACCAACTCCGAGATCGCAACACAGTGGAAAAAATGGCAAAGTCCTGAAAACTGCCAGGTGATTTTTTTCCCTAGAAAAAAAATTGCTGTTCCGTGCTTTTAGAATTTTGCCAATTCACATAATGACGTTCGACGAAACAGCATTCACAATTTAATGCATTCACTAAAATAATAGAACCCGTGTGTGTGTGTGTGTGTGTGTGTGTGTGTGTGTGTGTGTGTGTGTGTGTGTGTGTGTGTGTGTGTGTGTGTGTGTGTGTGTGTGTGTGTGTGTGTGTGTGTGTGTGGGGTCCAGGTGGAGACAGAAATTTAGGAATGGGTCCAACCATACCCCTAGGTATTTGAATGAAGTGACATTTTCAATAAACAATCAAAGATTTTTACAGGCTTGGATATAGAAGTAAGCTTTTGCTAGTGACAAAAGGCATTTTGTTAGAAGAGTTTAGCAGTAACCATTTATCAGTAGCCCATTGAATAAGAGCATGAAAATTAGCCTGACGTTCAAGTTCAAGAGAAGAGACAGAATGGCAGGAGCAGAATAGGACCATGTCAGCAGCATAAAGCAGAAGGGGAAGATGGGGTAAGTTAAAAGGGAGTTTGTTAAAAGGGAGTTTGTTAATGTAGATAGAAAACAGGAGAGGTGCCAGAATACATCCTTGAGGGACACCTTTGTACAGAAAGACTGATGTAGAGGTACAGGAATTGAAATGAACTGAGAGGGGGAAGTTATATAGGTGATTTTTGAATTAGGGCAGTGAGTCATCATTAACATGTATTTCAATGAGATGGTGTAGGAGAATGAATGATCCACATGATTAAAGGATCTGGTGAGGTCAATAAAATTTGTTCCAGTAATTAGGCCTTTGTCCATTCTAAGAAGAATGTTGTCACTGAGTGCCAGATAGCTGAAGTTCCCCAGAAGTGTCTTTATTTATGAGATCCATTATGATCCTCTCCATGGCTTTGCAGATAAGGCTTGTCAAGCTAATGGGACGGTAATTTCCATGGTCGGTGGAGGCACCGCCTTTGTGGAGTGGGACCACAGTCGCTGTGCCACTCCTGGGTACAATATCCGGAGGTGAGACTAAGATTAAACAGCTGTCCTAACTGGCGGGTTTAATTCCTCGTTGAGTTCATGGAGCACACAGCCGGGGACACCATCAGGTCCCATGGATGCTGTGTTCTTTGCCTTGGTGAGAGCAGTTCTCACCTGGGTGTTAGAGATGTTTGGGGGGCTACAATAATTTGGTATAGATATCTCTCCTTTAGGGGGAGAGGGGAGAAGTTTTACTGAACCTGTCAGCCAGTATGTTGGCAATGTCTGTAGGATCAGTAATCTTCACATCATTTTGAACTAATTCTGAGCATATCTGGGAGTTTCCTCCTAGGTTTCTGACATAGCTAAAGAATGCCTTATGGTTGTCTAGAGTCCTTAGCTATTTTTTTTTCTCAAAATTAGCTTTGGATGATTTTGAGAGCTCTTAGCTTTTTACTTATAGTTATCAGCGGTGTCTTACCTTTTAAGGATTTTGCTCTATCTTGTAGTAGCTTTCTCCTTTTGTTGTAGAGTTTGTTTTATGGCTGGGGTCCACCAGACTGGACGCTTGCCTTTGGTACAAAGAGTCTTTGTTTTGCTTGGGATTGCCTGATCCATGCAGCCCTGCAGGTGCTGGTAGAAGGCATTTGTAAGTGATTCAGCGGTTTGAGTAATATTAACACCCGCTCAGGGGCCTTAAAGGAGACCACACTAGTCTTTAGAAGTGTGAAGTCGGCTCGAGAAGTTCTTTACTGTGGTCTTTTTCATTTCGGTGGGGGCGGGATGAGGACCTCCAGCGAGATTAGTTTGTGATCAGATCTCACCAGTGAGGGGTATACTTCCGGCGTTGAACATTGTGCTCTCATGTTCGTGATGATGAGATCAAGTATGTTTTCTCCTCTTGTGGGGATGGTGACTAGTTGTTCCATGGCATTTGAGTTTATGAATTCCAGGAACTTTTGGGCTAGAGTGTTTGGGCTTGAGTAGTGTTCCCAGTCTATATTAGGGTAGTTGAAGTCACCTAGTATGATGGTGTTCGGAGATACATTTATCCCCTCCAGTGTTTTCAGGAAGGCCATATGAGGTTCCTGAGTTTGCGAGGTGGCCTGTAACATGCTACAAATTGCAGAGCAGTCTTGCCTATGGTTAATTGCACCTGGATGGTTTCCGATGCATCGTGCGATGCCACCAATCTTGAGGTGTGGGTGTCCTTGATGAATATGGATACCCCTCCTCCTTTCTTGGTATTGTCCGGGTTTTGGGGCGGAGCGCATGATATGAGGTAAAACCTGATAGTGCTGGGGTGCTCTCAGGAGCCTTGAACCAGGTTTCTGTCACAGCACAGACATCGATGTTCTCCATACTGAGAAGGGGCCCTCAGTGCGTGCATCTTGAGGTTGAGACTTCTGGCATTGAGCAGCATTACCCTTAGTTTTTTTTTCTTTGTTTTGTTCTAGGGTGGTAGGTTTAGAATTTGAGCCTTGCCTAAAAAAGGCACTATGGGAGTGGCAAGAGCCTTTGCCAAATCCGAATCCCAGGGTGACAAGTGCAAGCCGTCCCTTGCGAAGCAGTGTGGCTTGTCCAGCATGTCATCCCAGGCAGACAGACATTGGATCCCCTTTGAATGACACCAGAGTTTAAGCCAATTGTTAAAGCTGATCATCTTATCTCTGTATTGTGGACTCATTCTTGGTGAAGGTAGGATACTGCTCAAGGTCAGGGTCATACCTACTTGGGCTACATAATCAGAGAGCTCCTCTATGTCTCTTTTCATGTAGTCCAAGGAGGTACGTCTCAGGTCGTTAACACCAGCGTGGACAATGATTGAGTCGTACTTGTACCTGCTGTTGAGAGACCTGAGTGCATGCGTTATGTGGCGGATTCTAGCACCCAACAGGCAGCTTACTGTGACCTTCTCCTTACTCAGTCTGGTGAGCGGGACGTCAGTGTGTCTGACTATGGAGTCACCAATGACTAGTGTGTCTGGCATTGTGTTTGGCCTTAAGGGCTGTGACTGCTTGACACTCTGACTGTGTGGTCTATGTGTTGCAGGTGTTGTGTTCTGAGGTGGTAGTTGTTTGGGTGTCTGCTTTGGTGGCCTCTGCTGTTTTGGTAGATTTTTGATCATATGACCAGATAGATAGCAGTAGCATTTTCCTAGAGTCTTGAAATGTGCTTTTATCTATGAATGGAAAATGGGGTTAGATGAGTGAACTTTAAGAAAAGAATGGATATATTCACATAGTTTGGGACCAAGGAATGACAAAACATGGTTTGTGCAATGAAGCCAAACTTGGGGGGGGGGGGGGTTTGGAGATGTGGACGTGAGTAGTTCAGATGTCTAAGATTGCATATTGGTGCATCTCTGAATACTCCGGAAGCTAGTGGAGGGAAGATATCTTTCTTGATAAATTTAAATAATTCAGAGGCAAGTAGAAAGTCAGCACATTGTTTCACAGGTGGCCAATTAGCTTTTTCAGTGATTTTGCACTGGTGTTCATTTCCTGGGGAGAGAGTGATGAATCTGCAAATGGCATTTGAAATGGACTGAATGGTAAATCTATGTCTTTCAAAAGCTGCAGCAATTAGCAGGAGACAATATTCTAGCTGACTTATAGCATTCGTACAGGGTCTGGATAAAAAGGGGAGATCCTTTTAGCTCAGAATAGAAGACAGTTGACTCTGTGTGTGTGTGTGTGTGTGTGTGTGTGTGTGTGTGTGTGTGTGTGTGTGTGTGTGTGTGTGTGTGTGTGTGTGTGGGTCTACCTGACAACGTCGACAGCTTAGAATGCCGACAATGAGAACACCAACACCAGAAGATCGACAATGGAGAAGACCAATGGATGAAAACCCCGACGCTGAGAACACAGACATGGGAAAAGGCTGTGTAAGTATGCGGTAGTGACGGACGTTAGGGTGCGAGTAAGGTAAGTGTGCGATATTGATGGTCTGTAGGGATAGGGGTGGGTTAAGTGAGTTAGGGTTAGGGTGCGGGTTAGGTAAGTGTGCGGTAGTGATAGTCTTTGGGTTAGGGGCGGGTTAAGTGAGTTAGGGTTAGGGCGCGGGTTAGGTGAGTGTGAGATAGTGACAGTCTTTGGGTTAGGGGTGGGTTAAGTGAGTTAGGTTTAGGGTGCGGGTTAGGTAAGTGTGCGATAGTGATAATCTTTGGGTTAGGGGTGGATTAAGTGAGTTAGGTTTAGGGGCTGGGTTAGGTGAGTGTCTGATAGTGGACCTTAGGCTTAGGGTTTGGAGTTAAGGTTGTAGATAGTTGTGTATGTGAGGTTTAGTGTGGGTTTGTAAGGATTTTGGTGTGCATGTGTTCTGTGTGTGCTTTTTGGACAGGGGATTTGTTTTGTTTGTTGATTGTTGGGATTATGGTGTGTCGGGCATGTGAGGTTTCGTGTTTGTGAACTGTCGGTTATGTGGTGTCGGTGATTTCGTTGTCGGTGTTGTGGTGTGTCAGTATTGTCAGGTAGACCCGTGTGTGTGTGTGTGTGTGTGTGTGTGTGTGTGTGTGTGTGTGTGTGTGTGTGTGTGTGTGTGTGTGTGTGTGTGGGTCTATATTATATTAGTGAACACACTGAATTGCAAATGCTATATAATTGACCCACAATCCCTGAAAACCCAAAATGTTGAACACACGGATCAGTGATTTGTTTTCCCAGGAAAAAAAAATCACTGATCCGTAAAAAAAAAAAAAATCCAAACACAAAATAAAGTGGGGGGCTTTCCCCACACCCCCCACACCAATCCCTACTTAAATATACCAACTCCGAGATCGCAGCACAGTGAAAAAAATGGCAAAGTCCTGAAAACTGCCAGGTGATTTTTTTCCCTAGAAAAAAATTGCTGTTCTGTGCTTTTAGAATTTTGCCAATTCACATAATGACATTCGACGAAACAGCATTCACAATTTAATGCATTCACTAAAATAATAGAACCCTTGTGTGTGTGTGTGTGTGTGTGTGTGTGTGTGTGTGTGTGTGTGTGTGTGTGTGTGTGTGTGTGTGTGTGTGTGTGTGTGTGTGTATGTGTGTGTGTGTGTGTGGGGGGGGGTCCAGGTGGAGATAGAAATTTAGGAATGGGTCCAACCATACCCCTAGGTATTTGAATGAAGTGACATTTTCAATAAACAATCAAAGATTTTTAGAGGCTGGGAGATAGAAGTAAGCTTTTGCTAGTGACAAAAGGCATTTTGTTAGAAGAGTTTAGCAGTAACCATTTATCAGTAGCCCATTGAATAAGAGCATGAAAATTAGCCTGAAGTTCAAGTTCAAGAGAAGAGACAGAATGGCAGGAGCAGAATAGGACCATGTCAGCAGCATAAAGCAGAAGGGGAAGATGGGGTAAGTTAAAAGGGAGTTTGTTAAAAGGGAGTTTGTTAATATAGATAGAAAACAGGAGAGGTGCCAGAATACATCCTTGAGGGACACCTTTGTACAGAAAGACTGATGTAGAGGTACAGGAATTGAAATGAACTGAGAGGTGGAAGTTATATAGGTAGTTTTTGAATTAGGACAGTGAGTCATCATTAACATGTATTTCAGTGAGATGGTGTAGGAGAATGAATGATCCACATGATTAAAGGCTCTGGTGAGGTCAATAAAATTTGTTCCAGTAATTAGGCCTTTGTCCATTCTAAGAAGAATGTTGTCACTGAGTGCCAGATAGCTGTAGATGTACTGCAACCAGACCAAAATTCATGCTGCTTTTAAGAGAGAAGATGGTATTGCTTGATGCATTGACTGAGTTGCAAATAAAGTGACTTTTTCAGAATCTGTCTTAAGGTATGAAGAATAGAAGTTCAAAGGTAAATACTAGGTTATTTGCCCTGAAGGACCATTTTAAGACAATAATCCAAGGTTAAAATCAAACCTTGTACCTTGTGCATATGAAGTAAAGATTTTAACCATTATACCAAACTCATGCTTGATTGGAGGCATTGGTTTTATTAAGGAGAGTTTTTTTTACAATGGCATTCTTCCAGATGTTAAGCAACATATTTTAGGTTTTAGGTATGAATTAGATGTTAAGTAAGTGCTTGATCTGAAGACCCTTTTTAGAAACAAGACCTGAGTGAAAGGCACAAAAAGTATCAAAGTCACTGTGTAAAAAGAAGTATAAGTCATAAAATTGTAGAAAAAGAGAGGAAGGAATTACAGGACACTGAAAGGATATAAAGTATGACTCCAAATAACAGACAAAAAAGTCCAATTACTGAAACCAGTATAGATATAATTATACTATACTGATGTTAGAATACTTACAGAAGACCATACCAAGACAAAGCACTGAAAATAATATCTTCTAAACACACAATTGTATAATGTATTGATTCCAGGAGAAGTTAGAGGTTGATAGAATAAAATTCAATAAATTTGCAATATTTGTAAACATTTTGAGTAGACAGCCATTTTCTTTGATATAATGACACTTATATGCAAACTATAAATGTTCCAGTAGTTTTGCTTTGTTCATGCCAACATTTTGTTCATTCTTAAAATCTTTTTGGCTGGGGCAGTCTTCCTGCATGTGTTTTCTCTAAATTCTGGGCCAGAGATTGATGTTTTCAGTGAAATGACACATTGGTTCTGAGCTCTGAGTGCATACTTAATTGAGGTAGTTTGTAGCTCATACACTAATGTGGCATAGACGTGTAGATAAAGTAGCTGAAACATTAGAAAAGCAAAACGTGAAGCAGCACTAGTTGTGATGGGGAGCCATGTGACTTTCTGTAAAGAAGGGGGTAATGATGGTTGTATAGTCTCATACAACTCAGACTGGTTTGAAGAGAGCTTGTACTACAGTATGAGTTAAAGCATCTAAGAATAAAAGAAGTAATTCAATAAATTAGTTAGGGTGTTTCCCTTGGGAAAATAAGGAATGCTGTCAGAGGACAAAGGTTTTGTTCAAAATGGAAGTTACGCTGATCCAGTAATAAAATTAGACTTGCTGAGAATACCAGCAGTAATAATAAAACATTTTTAAACATATGGGGCACTATTGTAAAGATGAAATCGCAAATAGGTCTATGGAAATGGACACTATAACCATCACTTATTATGACAAATTGAAAAAATATTTTTGTAACATGTTTGATGTGTCAAAAGTAACTGATAATAAGGATATGTTAGGTTACAGTAATGGTAATGTATGTCTGGAATTTTCAGGAGATGATGTTTTGCAGAAACTAAAATTGGACCAGATGGTTTAAATGGATATTTCATTGTAACTTTGCAGAACAATTAGTTTCTTGTTTAATTCGGTATCAGAATACACTGAGAACTGGTTGTATTCCCAGAGTATGGAAGAAGGTTATCACAGTACTAATACCAAACTGCATTAACCTACCTTTAGTGGAAGACTGACACATATGGCATGAATTTTAGAAAAATGTTTTGAATAACCTGTTAATTATTGCCAATTCAGGTTAAGATGGGTCTAGATATGCTTCAACATAGATTTATGGAAGGGCACTTCTGTCTAATGTTATTACTTTGTATTGTTAATGTAGTGAACACATTTGATTTATCAGCAGATATTGCTAAGGTATTTCATATTGTGATGCATGTTGATATCTTAAGTGCGATACGGTCTCTGAATATTATTCCATGTGTTATAAGATGGGTTGCAAATTAAATGGAAGGTAGGAGCTGCAAGATGTGTATAGCATCTCTGATGAGGTAGAAGATAATGTTAGCATTGCTCTGGGCTTAGTTTTGGGGTCATTACTGTATGACAGGTTCATTTTACATTTTCTCATCAATCAAAGTGTATGAGTCATCAAGTCTGTAGATGATAAAAAAGTTAGGGGTCCTCTTACAAACAGTAATGATCACATAATGCTACTGGGGTATTTGCATATCCTGCTTAAGTGGTCAGCATTAAATGGTATGAGTTTCAATCCAAAAAAAGTAGGGTTTTACGACAAAGAAACATGGATATCTATATGCATTATATGAATTCATTCTATATGCTGAGAATAGTGTTAAGAGATTTTTGGGATATTGGCAACAGTAAATTAAACCTTAATAGACATCTGAGAGATGTATTAAGGAAATCTCATGGGATGGTGAAGAATATCTTGAGATTTATTTCAAGTACTGATGCATATATTTTATATAATATGTCTGTGGCTTGATCAGTTATAGAATACAATGCTTCTTTTTGTATTTTCATTCAGTCACAATTAAAAATACTTGTGGGAGTTCAGAAGTGATTCCTAGGAAGATATCCAGGGTTAAGCATCTTAACCATTAGGCTACCCTCCCTGTTAGAGCCAAAAAATGAAAGAATCAGCTCTCTTCTCAACAGGTTATCAGTTGTTAAGAGATGATTTGATTATGGTCTTTAAATGCAGTAAAAGTTAAATATTTTCAGTAACACTGGGTGTTTATAAATTATTCATCACACATTGGAAACCATAAACAATTCCTACCTTGTCTCTTTACCTCCATTAAAAACAGAGGCATGGCTAGGGTGGAGTGAAGAAGGGAGCCACACGGACACAACATGTTAGGGACACAACTGGAAGATACCAATAAATTGGTAGGACAGCTCCAGGATTCATTACTGCTTCTGCAGTTAGGACTGAAGAGTTTCATATGTACCTTGTAGGAAACAGTTCACTACAATTTTTAAAAGAGAGGAAGTTCACTACAATTTTCAAATGAAGAAGTTTTTTTTTTTTATTCCTGGAGTAGAAAAGTATGTTTTATATTTCTCTCCTCAGAGCCAGATTATGGAAGGACACTATGCACTCTATGAGCTAGGTATGGCTCTGAACATCATAGAGTGGGTAGTTTGTGGAATGCTCTTGCAGTAAATATAAGGAGATTTGATAGTCTATCACATTTAAAATGTTAATGGATAAATGGTTTAAAGAAAGTATGTACAGTCTGAATTTTAATAGTTGTAAATTCTGGAATAGCCCATGATTGTGGCTTTGAGTATATGTTAATAAAACTGGACTTTCAGCTAAAAGAGGCAACACAGTGCATGTTCTGTCTTCTGGCTTATTAAGATTATGCCAATGGTCCTTCTAGATTCAAAAGTCAGCAGATCAGAAAATCTGTAAGTATGTTTTACTTGTTCTAAGACTGCATCTGCATATCTTTTAGCATTGTACTTAAAGGACAAAAAGAACACAAACTATGTCCTAAAACATGTTATACTGCTTAACAATGACTATTGGATAATTTAATGGATGAGCTATACTTAATTCAGCATTTGTAGTTCAGTATTTCAGTTGTCATCAATATATATATATATATATATATATATATATATATATATATATATGTTTTTTTTTTTTGAAGTGAATGATAGTTTATCATCAAAGAACTATGTCCACAGTCTGGTATACTGGTTTTGTAAGTTTGTCTTGTTGGAGACTTACCACTGCAATGACTGCATCAATGACATCAGCAGGTGCTCTCAGTGAATAAGCTTCTTTTACTCTTCTGCTGCGGGTGTAACTTGTGACACACAAATACGCTGATCGGGACTGGTCACAATATCAAACCCTGTGCTACCCCATGGTTTATTGGCTTTTACCTAGAAAGTTACTCCTCTATCTACTTTCTTATGTTTAATGTCAGTCACATGCTTTCTGTCTGGATTATCATTTTGTATCTCCACTGGCCCCCAGTGAGGCAGAGTATGAAAGACCATACTGAAGTCTAGCTATATCAAATCTTCATTCATCCTGTCCTCCACCACAAGGTTAACATACTTATAGAACTGGCTAGACTGGATGGTCAATATATATGCCAAATGAAACCATCCTGTTGGAAATACCCTGGGATTAGCATTCAGGAAGATCACCAAACTGCACCATGGAATCATTCCATTATATTCACTGGCAAGAGAGTAACTGACTTCTAATTGTTTAGCTACCTCCTAAACCCATCCAGTGACATTCTCTAATTCTGTGTCACCACTCTCGATTTAAAGTACTGTTTGTAAGTTTTTTTGCCAGTGGCCAATTCAACAGGACTGCAAAGACTTTTAGTATACAAGGTAAATTATTGAATACTAGATCAAAAACCTACACATCCTTGTAGTTATTTTGCTATTTACTCCTCATACACTGTCTCATCTGTGCGGTGGGTGGTGGTGGTGCGGTTGTTAGTTAGGCCCTCAGTTAAACGTCCAGTTAGAACCAGTTAGTTCTGTCTTTCTGTGTGGACGTGCCGTTAATTTGTGTTGAAGGTTGTGCATTAGGCTCGGCAAGCCAGCACATCAAAATCTACTGCTAATCATTAGTGGACCAGAGTTCCGCTGTGGAGACCCCTAACCGGGAAAAGCCGAAAGAAACAAACACTGTCTCATCTGTCTGTCTGTGTCTGTGTTCACATCTGCCCTACCTGCCAATGTTAGTATTAACCTGTTGTGTGATTTTCCAGCAAATAACAAAGAAATCTATTCAAGTTCATTTCTATCATTCTTGAATATCCTCCCTCATTTTACATTAACTAGGTATTTTCTCACTTCCTTGTATATTTCTGTTGTACTGAAAAATGTTGTTTATATGAATATATTTTGGATCCCCTGGCTATCTGACTTTATATTGGGAGTCAACAAACTGATCAAACTACGATTTTTTCCACTAGTGTAACAGCTGGGTGCCAGGCCATCACTCGATCAAACTGTGCAATAAGCAGTATAGTGAACCAGGCTATGATGCCAGAGGTCAGACAGATAGTAGTTTGTTAGCCTGTGTCACTATTTGTGCACAGTCCTTCACCATTCCCACTGAAGTGAATTATTTCCATACCACTACACAGTCGCATCAGAAAGGTTGAGCAAATCGCTCATGATCCCCCTAGTAAGCTGCATCTGGCAACTGCCACTCACTTTGTCTCCTTCACAGCTGACTCTGTCACTCTGATCAGTTACGAAGCCTGTATCATTCCTACTGCAGAAGGAGGCAACTCCTTTGTGAATAACTTACTTCTGCCTTTCGGTTTCCTCTAATTGCAGTCTTGACATGCGAGATGATTTTAATACTTTTTATTTGACAGTCTCTTAAGTCATTTCCTTCTCACTCACAATGCTAACCCTTCTATACTCATTTTTCTTTTTACTTAAGGCACATTTGATGTGTTTGATGTCCTTAATTGCAATCCTCTGAACTCTGTAATTATAGGGAAATATACTTTAACTCAGAAATCTGAAATTGTTGTATCTCAGAGTATTTCTTCTTCTCTGAAGTAAAGAAATCATAGAATTAGCAAATGTACATACTGGAGGGTTGGAGGTACTGTAGGGTTTGACACTCTGCAAAAAAAAAATACTGTTTAAATGTTTAACGACTTTTAAAGTTTTCTGTAACGAATTAAACAGTATTCAAATTATTGTAGTTTGTAGACTCATGTTATGGAGTCTTGAACTTCCAATAGAAAGTCTACAATCTGAAATACATAAATATAGAACAGCTGTAGGGAAGAAGGATAAATCCAAACATATTACATAAGAAAATTAGGAAGGTATTCTGAATGTTCAGACATAAATAAATAAACAAATACAAGCAAAAATTATATAGCCATTTAGCTTAGGAAGGGTAAGGCACAAAGCATTTGCAGAGCCTCCTGTGACATTAAAGAAAACTCTACACTTTGTAAGGTCACTTGAGGTATATCAGACATGCAGGTGAATAAGACTGACAAAAGCAAGCGACTAATATAATAGACATAATGAGGGATCTCTGATAACAGCAAGAGTAAAAGACTTAAATTTGATGGATCAGGGGGCATTTCTGTGTGACAACTACAATTAAGAAAAAAGCAAAAAGACATTATTCACATGCTGTGGAGGGAAATACCCTCTCATAGGAATATCCCCAGCAAACAGAAAACCTTTGTAAAAGACTAGAACAGAATTACTTTGCTGAAGTGTGCAAAAGCAGAAATAGAAATGACTAGTCCCATTATAGTGACAATATAGGCTATAGGCAAAGGGACACAAGCAGGTGAACTGAAAAACCATACTTACAGGTTCATAGATACTTACTAGGCAATTGATCTATGAAGATCTTAAGAAGCCTAGCTTTATATTCTCACGGTTGCTTTAGTGTTTATATTTTCCATACAAATAATTCAGAAGTGGTCAGAACAAGGATATATTGGGTCATTTACTTGTTGTTTCTCCCTTATTCAGGAGGAACATGGGTGTTAAACTGAGAATGAATTTCCAGTTTCCCATCCATTCATCTAAATTACATTTGAACAAAGTAAGAAAAGCATAAAGCTTCATGTGAAGTGTAAGATGGTTCCATAGAAGAGCTATTCTCTGTGATACATACCTAATGCCCCAACACATTATATTTGTATTACAAAAGAGACTGAGATCCCTTAAGCAAGTGTTCTTGCCGCCATTGTGCCTGTGAATGTGTAATAAGTCTGATAGGATAGATTCTGCCAAGTGTCTGTAAACAAGGTAGAGGTCCCTTCTTGTATGTATGATACCAAGAAGAGGGATTATGCTGTGAGATGGTCTGTACAATTTTTTGTGATGAGAGCCTAGTGCAGTGGAATGATTACATCCCTTAACATGGAAGCTATATCTTTAGATGTAAGCTGTGTGAAGAAGGCTTCTTTACAATAGTGGATATGTGTTAGTCAAAGGACAATTCATTCTTGGTATACGTTCCAAGATCCCTGACTACTGGATCAACTTTCAGGAGAGTGTTGTCAATATGACAGTTGGAAGGGAAGTCATGATTGTAATAGGTATACATACATTTCTTGGTATTTAGTTTTAGTGCATGGTTTTGACACGAGTTATTTGTTGGGAAGGGCTATCTTGGAGGATTTTGGTGTCCTCTGGGGAGTTTATGATGGCACCAATTTTACCATAGTCTGCAAACGTAGTCAGCCATAAATCCTTAACATTTGCTTTGATGCCTGAGAAGTAAATCCTAGACAGGTCTTTTGGTGGAGGTAGAGCCAGCCACCCTAATTTCCTGAGTTCTAGTTCTGAACCTATTTGCTATCCATCGAGTTATGTAGAGATTTACATTTAGTTGGGAGCATTTATCTATGATACTTGAGTGTGGGATGGTGATGGTGTTGAATGCTTTTGCAAAGTCTAGATATGCAGTGTGCACTGATTTGGCCTCATCCATTGCTTCAGTAGACCTCTTAAAGAACTTGACCAGATTAAGTAGGCAGGATCTGCCCTAGACAAATCCAAACTGGCTATGGTCAACAGTTTGTAAGTTACCAAGGTCCTTATTTATTAATTCCATAATGATCCTGTAGACAGCCTTATAGATGAGGCTTGTCAGGCGTATGGTTCTGTAACTACCTTGGTCTGTTCATGCCTCACCTTTGCACAAAGGGTCAACTTTCGATGTCTTTCATTCATCTTTAGCCCTCTTTGCAGGCTGAAACTGAATAACATCTATATGTGGTCTGACAAATCATGTTTCAGTCTGACCAGAAGGCAGTCCAATATGTTATCTGACCCAAAAGAAGTAGAGTTCTTTGGCTTTGGATAGTGCCTTGAGGACTTGTTCTTGGGAGATTTGAAGAGGAGGGTATATTCAATTATGTCTTCTGGGAATATAGGAGGACAGAGGAAGTGAACTTTGAACTAAATTTGTCCATTAGAAGACTGGATATGTCCTTTGGGTCTGATTATGTGATATCCTTTACTATTATCCCTCTGCAGTAACAACATTAACATTGCTAAAGAAGGATTTGTGATTATCTTTACCTATATGACTTTCTACCTCATATCTGGCTTTGGTTGATTTGATCATGGTCTGAAGTCACTTTTTAAGTTTAGCAATAATATTACTGGCATTTTGACAGTTAAATTTAGTTTTTCATGCAATGAACTTTTTTTCTTTTACTTTAGAGTCTGTTAATATTAGAGTTCCACCATAGTGGTTTATTTTTTTTAATTTGACATTGTATCTACTTCTGAGATGGACAGATGCACCTATACAGCTATTTATATGTGCATACAATTTGGTAGTAAAGGATTCTGCATAAGCAGTGGTGTCATCCAGAAGGAAGGGGCTTTTGAATTTATCCAGGTCATCACTCAGTTTTAGTAGATTAGCCTTTGCATAATATCTGAATACGAAAGTATTGGAAGGTATTTCCAACTTCAATCTTAAGGTGAATTTAACTGATCTGTAGTCCAATTTAACCAGAAAGGAAGTTACAACTGGTGGGGAGTAAAGGATTTTATTGCCTTTGGGTGGAGTGTTGATTAACTTATCGAAAGAGTTTGTACTGATGAAGTTTAGAAATTTCTGGCATACATGTTGGAGTATGTGTAAGTTTCCCTGACAATGTAGGGGTAGTTGAAGTTTCCAAGGATAATGACATTTGGCTTAATGCATAGCAACTCCATACTGGTTAGGTTGGAGATGTGGGCTGTGGAGGATATAGAGGTAGTGTTATAGTTAGCTATGATATGGTAAGAGGTTTTGTTAACAGTAAATTGTATATGGAGGAGTTCTAAATCCTTATCTTGTCTAACGAGTCTGGAGGTGACATGGCTTTTTAAGAACTACCACATTTAGTGCCTTCATCTAATGAGGTGTACCAGAATGTATAGTATGCATTGGAGTGTTCTCATTGGTCTTAAACCAGATCTTTGTGATGATGCATACACTTCAATTTATTTCCAGGTAAGGATTACTTATAGGGAGTTAATCTTTTTGTTAAGGATCCTAGTACTGAGTTGCAGCACCCTTATGTTATCTTGATTTTCTTCAATTATGTTGAAAGCTTTAGAAGATGAACATTTCCAAAAAATGCATTATGAGGATGGACAAGAATTTAATCAATATATGAAAGCCTTGGAGGGATAGGTACAAGTCATCCATGGCAAAGCAGTTTAGACTTTCTACCATCCTCTCCCAGGCTGACATGTATTGTACCCCCTTAGAATGACACCAGTATTGAAGCTAATTGTTAAAGTCAATAATCTTTTGTTGTATTACAGCATTATTCTTGGTGATGGTAGAATGCAGCTCAAGAATGGGTTCATACCTGTTTCAAACACATATTCCGAGAGCTCCATCATATCTCTCTTCATATAGTCCAGGGAAATATGTCACAAGTAATTTAAGCCTACGTGTACTATGACTGTGTCTATGTGTACTTGTGCTGCAAAGACTTAAGTACATGCGTAATGTGGTGAAGCTTGACAGCAAGAGGCAACTGACTGTGAACTTCTCCTTGCATAGCCTGGTGAGTATCCTATGAATAGGATATTGGAATATGTAGAGATTTGCCTTATGGACTTTTGAACTGAGTCAGTGAGACTCTTAGATTTGTTTCTTGGTGGATGCTACCTGTGTTGTATGTTTGTGAGGCTGCTGACCATACTTGATTCTTAGGTTACATTTAGAAGGCATTTATGGTTTAGGTAGTTTAGTTTTAAGCGCCTCAGCATATGTAAGCCTATGTGTTTGGTCTGAGCTATGTGTGATTGGTTTAGTGATATCATGTGATGTATTGTATTAGTGACAACATGCATGCTATTCTGGGTTTGTGTGTGAGTTTTGCCTCCAATAACATTACATAACTAGATCTCTCACACTCTGTATCAGTCTGTTTAATGGGTAGTAAACATGAGACAACTGCTACATTTGTCTCAGACTGCCCATTTCAACCAAGCTGGCCATAGAGATAGTTGGAAAGTGCAAATCCATCATTTCAGGTGCTTACTAATGTGGACTGAATCTATCTATTGGCAAAAGGGGTTACCCAGGGAGACATTACGTTGTATGTTTCCACCTTTCCTGTAAGTAGTCTAGTCCAGATACAGATTTGCTGTATCCAGGACTGTATGTAAGCTTCTTAGCCCCCCAAGTCTTTTTGTGTTGGAGGGAAGCCTTCTAGCTTATCAGTGGGAGAGGAAGCACTAGGTAGCCTATCTACCACAAGAGAATTAGTTGCTGGCCCAGAAATTGTAGTTTATTGGCCATTTGGGCAGTTTTTCCATCTCTTTCAACTTTCTGGTTTAAAAGCCCATGTTTGCGCTTGTTTCATGCCTTTCCTGTAACTAGTCTAGTCCAGATACAGACTTGCTGCATCCAGGACTGTTTGTAAGCAGTGCCAAAGTCTGCTCTGCAATTTTTCCCTTAGATCGGCTAGTTCTCTCCTCCCCTGCACTTTTACTAGCTTATTATTCTAGCACTGTACCAGACTTCTTTTAGCAATTATTGTAGCACAGAAAAATGCTACCAGCACTAAACATTCTACAAGGAAACAACTCCAGTAATTAATATTAATGCCCACCCCTCCAGACATTTCTAAAGGTCAGTTTCCTGTGCTTTCTCCTATTAACCTGGTGAACTTGGGCATACTGAGGCAATGTAGCCACTGTCTCATGTACACTGAAAACCCTCTCCTCTTACCTCCGAACAGTCAGACTTGCAAGAGATGTACTTATATATCTAAATTGGAAGCTGCGCACTCTCCATCCAAGACTGGAATAGCTCACACCAGCACTGCCTTCACATAAAAACACATACCACACACCCACCTTTGTGGAGGCTCTCAATAAAAATCTACCCAAACAGCAGAAACCTCCAAGGTAGAAATGCACTCAACCACCACAATGCAACACTAATTACGAGACACATAACTTTCCTAAACAGTGTGCCACTTAACCAAAGCCCTTAAGGCAAAACAGCATGCCCAACACACTAGTCTTAGGTGACTCGATAGTGAGGCACACTGATGTCCTACTCACTAGGTTGAATAAGGAGAAAGTAACAGTCAGCTGTCTGTCAGGTGCCAGGATCTGCCACATAACGTATGCACTCAGGTCCCTCAACAACAGGTACAAATATGGCTCTGTCATTGTACATGTGGGTGTGAATGACCTGAGATGTACCTCCCTGGACTACATGAAAAGAGACATGGAGGAGCTCTCAGATTATGTAGCCCAGGCAGGTATGACCCTAACCCTGAGCAGCATCCTACCATCACCCAGAATGATGCCACAGTACAAGCAGAAAATGATTGATCTCAACAATTGGCTATGTTTCTGGTGTCATTCTAAGGGGATCCAGTATCTGCCTGGGATGACATGATTGACAGACCTCTACGCTTTGCCAGAGATGGCCTGCATCTGTCACCCCTGGGCTTCCGGATACTGGCTAAGACTCTTGCCACCCCTATAGTGCCTTTTTAGGTGGTGTTCCAAAGACCAAATTACCACCGTAACAGCTACAAACAAATGCAATCTGAGGGTCATGCTGCTCAATGCTAGAAGTCTAAATCTCAAAATGCACTCACTCAAAGCACTCCTTAAAATGAAAAATATCAACATTTGTGCTGTAACAGAGACCTGGTTCAAGGCAGCAGAAAGCACCCCTGCACTACCAGGCTATAACTCATTCCACACCTTTCGGCCCCAGAACTTGGACCGAAAGTCCAAAGGCAGTGGTGTTTCCATATTCATAAAGGATGCACACACCTCCAGACTGGTAGCCCAACATAATGCATCAGAGATACTTCAGGTGTAGATAACATTGGGTAAGACAGCAATTGAGTTCATAGCCTGCTATAGGTCCCCAACCATGCCCCAAGATTCACACTCCACATTCCTAAGCACCTTGGAGAATATTAGAGACCAAACTAACAATCTCATACTGGGCGACTTCAACTACCCCTTCATTAACTGGGAAAACTACTGCTGTACCAATACACCTGCCCAACGTTTCCTGGAATTCACTAATTCCAATGCCCTGGACCAGCTCTTTCTTACCTCCCACTAGAGGTCGCAATATCTTTGACATGGTCATTACTAACATGGGTAACCATTGCTCTACATCAATAGTCAACTCCTCCCTGGTTAGATCTAACTGCAAACTAATCACCTTGGAAATCCACATCCCTCCCACCCCACCCCACCCCGCAAAGGTAACCACCATAAAAAACTTCTCCAAAGCTAACTTTGGGCTACTAAAAAACAGAGGTGGCTAACTTCACGGCACCCATGCAAATGGAGAATAGTTGCATGACCACCAAATGATACCCCAATGCATTGTACGAACACGTACAAAAATGCATGGATCTCGCCATACCCAATAGAACCAAGACACTCTTCCCCCAATAAAGGAAGCCAATCTGGTGGTCCCCTGCCATAAACAAACTCTACAACACAAGTAGGAAACTGAAGGGGAATAAGGTGAAGTCCCAAGACTGGAAAAATACCCTTATCAGCCTCAACAAAAAGTTGAGATCCCTAATCAAATCCTCTAAAGTTAGCTATGAAAACAGAATTGCAGCAGATAGTAAATACAACCACAAGGACTTCTATAGTTATGTAAAGAATCTCCATGGCAATACCCAGATTTGCTCTGAGCTACTGCACAATGGCACCTCCTATACAGAGCCAACAGATATTGCCAATATACTGGCTGACAGATTCAATGTCAACTTTACCACTCTCCCCCCAAAAGACCAATCACAATACCAGTAGATTGCCAGGCACCCAGTATTACTGCTGCACAGGTTAAAACAGCACTGTCCAATGCCAAGACTACAGCTTCTATGGGACGTGACAATATCCCTGGCTGTATTCTAAATTAACTACACAGTGAACTGGCATCCCACCCGTGTGCCCTGTTCAATCACAGCCTCACCTCAGGCTTTTTCCCTACCAAATGGCACACTGCTACAATCATCCCTCTCCACAAAGGAGGATTGACTACAGACCTTGGGAACTATCACCCCTTTACCTGACAAGTCTGATATGCAAAGCTATGGAACACATCATCATGGACCTAATAAACAAGGATAAAGGGAATCTCCAAACTCTGGATCCCACACAGTTTGGTTTTATAAAAGGTAAATCATGCCTGCTCAACTTGGTCAACTTCTTTGAGTCTGTCAACAGAGCTGTGAATGAAGGCAAGGTGGTTCATGCAGCCTACATTGATCTGGCCAAGGCCTTTGATACCATTCCCCATTCAGGAATCATAGAAAATCTCACTAAGCTAGGCATCAACCCCTATATCACCAGGTGGGTTGCAAACTGGCTCACAGATAGAACCCACAGTGTGAAAGTAGCTGAGTACAAGTCAGACTGTCGACTAGTCACGAGTGGAGTCCCACAGTGTTTGGTCCTGGGTCCTCTCCTGTTTGGTATCTAATTCTCTGAAGTCCAGGCCAACATGAAGTTTGCAGGTGATTGCAAGTTGGGAGCTATTATTAACTCCCCAAGTGATGTTGACATCCTACAGAATAGCCTCACTGAGACCAACGACTGGTGTCAGAACCATGGCCTAAAGCTCAATTCCAAAAAATGTGTCGTCATCCCCATTGGGGAAAAACCCAATTCCCATTAATTACCACATCGATGGTAGTCCACTGAACACAGAAGGCATTATAAGAGATCTGGGAACAATGGTTCACAGCAACCTCTCTTTTGATCACCACATTGCCACTGTGGTCAGAAAGTCCTTCTATGTGACACATCTTATTACTAAGGGTTTTGCATCCAAGAAGAAAGAGGTCATTATCTCCCTCTACTCTTCCCTCATTAGACCAATCATTGAGTAGAATGCCCCATTTGGCATGTACCTCACTAGACACCTGCAACAACTGGAGACTGCAAAAGTACCTCACAAAGAGGATCCTAGGCCTTAAACACTTGCCTATATGGATAGACTCAAAAAACTACAGCTATTCTCTGTCTCATATCTCCTACTTAGAGGCGATCTCTGCTTAACTTACAAAGCCATGTGTGACCCAGCTCTGTTAGAAATGCTACATCTAAAGAAATCCCAATCCCTCTGCACCACATGCTCCAAATACCTCAATCTCATTACCACAATCAACAGAACATACTGGAGGGACAGGTTCATAACCCAGAGACCGCCCATGCTATGGAATAGACTTCCCATACATGTCAAGCAGAGCATCTCGCTGACCCTCTTCAAGAGAAATCTTGATGAGTGGATGGGAAATAGAAAATTCACCCCAGGGAGAACTCCAGTGGCTCTACTCAACAGAGGCACTGGGAACTAAGGTTGGGTGGCACGATGCCAGGGTAATCCTATGGTTAGGCTTGTGAAGGCCCCAGGGCCATTAGCCTAGTACACACCTATGATCCTATGAACCTGTGTTGATTTACTGGAAATAGTGTTATTATATATATTTTTATATAATTATTATCTTCAAAAAATAGGAATTGCAATGGCTTCACTCTGTGGTACGGTATTTGCTAATTTGGTGATGGCATGTTGGGAAAGGAACTTTGTGATCAATAACGAGAGGTTTGCTAAACATTTTAAGTTATGCACTCATTATTTGGATGGTATTTTTGTGTTATGGGAAGACTCTTTAGATATGTGTGAACAGTTTATGCAATATTTGTACAACACTACTGAATACCTCAACTTTACCTATGAAGTTGATGCCAATGGTATTAGTTATTTGGGTGTATGGTTGCAGAAAGATGTGAAGAACAGAAGAATAATCTCCAAAATACATAGAAAAGCCACCTATTCAAACTCATTTTTACATTATGAAAGTGCACATCCAGCACATCAAAAGGAAGCAGTGGTGAAAAGCCAGTTGGTTTGTGCAGGCTGAATAGTTACTTTGTATGTAGATTTTGAAAGTGAATGTGATAACCTCATTAATATGTTTCTGGCTAGAGGTTATCCAAAGGAGTTACTCACCGAATTGACTAGGGAAGTAACTTGTAAAAGAAAAAACAGGTATTAAGTAATAATAGTGAAAATGGTGCTTCTGCGTTACAATTAAGTGTAAATCTGAGTGAAGAAAATATTAATTTTGCAAACAGCTTTGTAACAATTTATACTACTGATTTTGTTAGCATGCAAGCAATTTTAATTAAGAACTGGGTATTTATTGAAGAGGATGGGTTGTTAAGAAATAAAATCAAGGAGCTACCAAAAATGCTGACAAGAAGAGGGGTGAACCTGAAAGCTATGTTAGAAAGTGGTAAGCCTAATTATTTAAAAAAAGTGTCAGAGATGAAAAAATGTGGAATGTGTAACTTTTGTAACCTAATATCAGTAACGGAACAATTTGAGATTAGACAAGTTATTTATAGGTTAAAAGGTACATTTAATTATACTACTAAAGGTGTGGTATATTTGGTAATCTGTAAATGATGCCCAGCATATTATGTTGGCAAGATGGAGAGAAGTTCAACAGATAGGATATAGGAACATCAGTATGCTATTAGGAAGGGTAATACTATGAATGCATTGCCCGAGCATATTTCTGATAATGAAGGTCACCACTTTCATTATTTTGTAATTGAGCAGGTAGTGCAAAATCTAAGGGGTGGCCCGTGTTCCCTCCAATTGAAAAAAAGAGAATTAAAGTGGCAAATTATATTGAATGCTTATGCTTGGTCAGGCATTAACGAGTATAGTTCCATTAACAGTGTTTTAAAACTTAAGGCATTTAGTAGATAGTGCTTTTATATTGTTTTGGGATGTATAAGCAAGTTATCCCCCTTCCCTTTCTATCTCAAACCTTCTCTTTGCTAACTTTCTCTGTTACTTTTTCCTTCCTCTCTCTCTTCTGCAACAAAGTACCCTATTTACATGCCTATTCACCAGATATTTTCCTCTCTGAGACCTCCTGCACCAAAACCAGCCCTACAAAACCCACCACAAAAGACACGGATTATAATATAAGGCTATAATATAGGTAGGCAGTGTGCTGGTGCGGTGGGGTGGTGGTGTGACTGTCTATCTCTTATCTCTTAGCTCCTCCCTCCCTGCCTGCCCAACCCAAGATCCTAATGTGTTGAAGCCATCATCTAAACTTCAGTTATGCTCAAAAAAAGCCCTGTACATCATCTGTATGTACATACCTCAGGCAACAACATACCAATCTTAGAAAACTTACAAACTTCCCCAAGAAACTATAATTCTACTTAATATAGACTGAAATATATAGACAAGAATCAATCCATTAAAGTCCTATAAATTCCTGTCATATAAACCTTATACACACCTAGGTTTAATAAACTAAATAAGAAACAGAGTATCTTAGACTAGAGAGTATCTAACAAAGTTAATGTCTCTTAGTTAATAGGAACTATGCCCGGGGACCTGACCCGGGCGACCCAGGCCTAACCTATATCTCCTATATCTCCACCCACTATCTAAACCTTCCTAACACTAGAATAATACGCCTACCAAAAACTTTAACAGTGATTTGTTCAAAAGGAATCTAAACATGTAACTGCAACTGGAAAAATAAAAAATCACTTAATGAAGCAGTATCATTCTTAACTCAACCTTCCCTTCTTTTCATTTTGACAGCTTCTCTACACACCTATTATTAATGAGAAAGAATATACCCCCCCTCTCTCCTCATATGAAACTGAAAACACTTACAGTAAAATAAAATTTGGGCCAAATGGCAACCTTATAACACCCCTATACTTTCTCAACTCTTAATCCCTTACAATAATCTTACCTCCCTTCGATCTTCTTCCAAACTCATGACTAAATCAGTAAAGTCCCATAACCTAGCTGGTGACTCTCTTTTCACTAATACTATAGGAAGGATATGGAATCAGCTACCCACTGATATCACTCTAACCTCCTCCTTACCTCTGTTCAAACAAAAAATCAAACTGTATTTCCAAAATCACTGGCTCTGTTCCTGTTGGACTCCTGACTAATTTCTTCCTTCACCTCCACCACTAGAACTCTACACTTTACTTAGTAAATATACTTACTCCTACTTCTTATTGCCCTGTTACTATCCTCTCATGCTCTAACCTACTCTTCCTTTCTCTCTCCCCTGTCCTCTTATACACATTCTTACCCTTCTCCTCTCCAGACTATTTCTTCTTTCCCTCTTCCTCCTTTTTATTCCCTTCTTATCTCCTGTTTTACTTCTCTTCTTCTTATTTCTTTTGAAACCTTCTTGCTAATCCTAATTTTTCATAATGCTTTATACTGAACAACAATTTTTGTAATGCTTTTTACTTAACAACAATTTTTTTTTTATAGTATGTTCCTTAGATACTTCATGTATATTTATTTTTTGTTTATTCATGTTACTAAATGATAATTCACTTTGTACTTAATTATGTACTCTGTAAATTGTCCCATTGAAATATAGTATGAGTGGAGCTTTTCTCCTCGGGCCTCTACTGAAAATGGACATATATCCAGCTAGACTAGCCCGGTTAACAAATGTAAAATAAAAAATAAAAAAAAATTATGGCTAATTCATATTGTAGTGTGCTATAACTGGTTAGTAAATGACTGTAAGGGAATCTGAACCATCAACCTGATTTTTGTAACTTAGTGGGATTTGCTTTTTTTTAAATAAACATCATTTTAAACAGTTATATAAGATTAGCATATCAGAAGGATGTATTTTATATTGAAGCTACTTGAGTATTAATGTAGAAGTGAATGTAAAGCAATTTTTTTAATTTTTAGAAATTTACATCACTTCCTTTTTTTGTGTGTGTCTGTGTGTGTGTGTGTGCAGTATGGAGGGCTATTTAAATGCTGTTGTTCTACTTGGATAGCTATCTGATGAAGTTTAAAATTTTTTGGATGAAAGCACTAATGTATTGTGTTTTCTAGTGAGTTAAAATTGTTTGGTTGTATTAATTATGCCACTTGACATTGCTTTTTTTGTTTTTGTTCATTTTAGATGATAGTAAGATGCTGGGACTGAATGATACAGTTTCCATAGTCCCTGCATTAAAGCTCAGAGCAGTCAGATTATAAGGTATTTTAACCCAGCTCCAGAAAAAAAATTTAAACCCACAACCATTTGTTATGTAATAAAAAAAAACTTTTACTGCATTATAATATATTATACAAGTATGCACCTAACATAGCCAATTGATACTTTGGATAGTAATTTAATATAACATTGATATACTCTACTTTTTAAGTTCATAGTACATTTTATGTTTGTAGTTTTAAGTACAACCTGGGGGGTGAGAATAACATAAGGTGGGGAACATGTTTTTATTACACTTTTACAATTTCCTATGACAGTATATTCATTGGGTTTTTATGAGGTAGATATTATATAATTAAAGTTTAAATATGTTTCTTTTATAGTCTATATATTTTTATTATATGCATATTAGAATATTTATTTGTTCAAAGCAGGTAAAGAGTATTTTTCTACATCCATTGTTCAATATTTTTCATTAGGTTATCATATTTTTTAAACATATGTTAATACTTTCAATGTACGTAAATATTTTTCTGTTAATTGGGTCATTGTACATTATTGGTACATCTTTTATATTTCTATGCACTAAATTTGGTCAAATTCACTTGTATTTTTAGTTAGATTTCTAATTAGATTTGAATAGTTATGACTTGCAGTACTTGAAAGGAAATAACAGGACCACAAGAGGGTATTTAAACATGCATATGGAAGAACTATTATATGTTCTGATGAAGTCATAGTTTGAGGATGAAAACACTGTAGTTAAATTTGTGTTAATTTCATTTTTAAAGTTTGAGTAAAGAACCTTTTAAGGATTGTGGTTTCAAGTTGTCATAGAGGATCCGCCAAAGTGTTAACACACTTTTTCTGTGTTTTTTTTTTATTATGTATGTGGTAAGGATGGGTATTTAAATGCTTACAGATAAATATAGGTATCATTAGTTGATAGAGCTGAACATAGTAAAATTAGGGTATTGTATATTTATATTTGACATAACTGAAAGTTCCAGTTCTGCGTAAAATGATTCTAGCCAAATTAGAAATATTTTAATATTCTGTTCTAGTGTCATATGTGGGTAATAAGTTCCAAATATTGGTGACAAAAACTGAGTAAAGACAGTCTTCATAATGGTTATGAGATTTGTTAATAAGTAATTGATTTTTTTAGTGTATGGATCTGAGATTTGGTAGTAAGCAATTGATTTCTGGTGCATTTATCTAAACGGCCTTACATGATACACTTAATTAAGAGGATTCTTTGTGGTCTATATAGAATATTTTGGGCAACTGTTGTGTGAAACTGGTACATGAGTAAATGCTAACCTGTTTACACTGAAGAGAACTAAACAGTGATATGTTCTGCTTGGTAGGTTTGCAGTAAATGCCACCTGAAACAAACCCAAATTGTTCTTTTCCCTTTCTTTCTTTCTCTTTCTTGGATTAGTGACATCTTCCCAGTATTGACTTAATTTGCATTTGCAGTCAGGTACAACTGTACCTGTTAGACATAACCTGAGATCTTAAATTCTTATGTACAAGTCCCCTATTTGTTCTATTTTTGCAGGGAAAGTTCAGGTGACATCTTAGAATATGGACTGAAAGGGAGAGATAGAAAGCTAGAATTTGAAGTCCTACCCAAATCTGTCATATGGCTGCAGAATTTGCCTGCACTTGATATTGCTCCTCTGCTGCTCCCATGTATCACTGGGCTGTAAACAAGACTGAAGGGGATAGTTTCTAGTCAAAATTTTGAACCAAGCCCTAGGGTGTACAGCATGAAGTAATCTCATTTGCAACTCAGAAAAGCACATAATTTCTTTATTATTTCATCATAATTTTCTTTAAATGGATAGCTGAAAGTTATTATTTTCTTTTTAATGATGTTTGCACAGATCTGTGAAGAAAGTGTCTGAATTTCTTATAACAATTCTCATATATTTTATCTCATGATCCTGTGCTGGATTCTGTAAAATTCATGTAAGGTATTTATGGACAGTGCAGCATGCCAAAGAAAGACTTCAGTGCACCAACTGTGAATATGATTTCAGAAAACATGCTGAAAGCACTCTGTGTACTTAGCTATTGAGCGCAGGATAATTATGGATTCTGTGCATGCCCATCTGATTCCAAAACATATCGGGCATGCCAAACACAACTTAAATGTGATAAACTGCAATGCTGACTCCATTTCTGAAATCCTCAGTGTATACTATAAAGCCTACAAGGAATGGAAGCTACTTCTATGGATTCTGGCATATTCCATAACAATATCAAAAAAAAAAAAGAAAAGAAAAATGCAACCTGCAGTTAATGAATTGCAACAGATTGCACTGATTCAAGCCATAAATAAAGCTTTGACAGTGCACCCTAGAAGGCAACCAGCAAGAGTCAGAGCAAGGCTGCAACTAAACCAGCTGTCACACCAGCAAATAATTAGCAGATACTGGCTAGACAGACAACTGATGCAGGATGTTTGGAAGATCTGTGCCCCACACATGTGTACCCTTTGAGGAAACCCAATCTCCCTTGAAACAAGTGAGTCTCAGTCTGGGTGTACTTGCATATCGGACATTCCATAGACATAAGGGGGATGCTGTGGGAGTGTCACAGACACCTGCCAGCCATATTCTGGCAAAATTCCTGGCACCAATGTGGATGAGTACATCTACTTCGCATCCACCCCCATGGAGTGGAGAACTGTAATACACCAGTTTTACAGCACTACAATCCTCCTCCATGTACTCAGTACAATAGATTGCACATACATAATGATCAAGACACCAGTACATCCTGAAACAAACTGATACATAAACAGAAATGGCTGGCCATCCCTGAACTTCCAGGTTGTGTGTGCAGCAGATGGCAGCGTAACAAACATCATGGCAACACATCCTGAAAGTGTCCAAGATTCTGCCATTTGAAGGGCTGCATTCTAGCAAGGGGAAATACCTGAGTGACTCCTACTGGGTAAGAACAGGAAAACAGTTAGGATGTAAGCTATGGATACCACATCCAACAATATCCATACTGACCAAATATGTGTTTACTCCCCACAACAGGAGACCGTGGTTATCTACTTGAGATGTGGCTAATGACCCCATACCATGAACCATCCAACACTGCAGAGGAGACCTACAGTTGCGTCTACACAACAACCGGAAACACCTTGGGGTGTGTGTTTGGTGGACTGAAGGCTAAGTTCAGATGTCTGGACACATTTGGGGATGCACTACAAAACTCACCAGAGAAGGCAGCACAGATGAAAACAATGTGCACCATGCTGCACATCATGTTTAACAGAATGCGGCCTTTCAGCTGCAGGTATGGGTGACCTAGCCCAATAACCCCAAGTATCTGACAATGAGATCCCACAGGTATCACATGAGGAGAAGGAGGACAGAGGCAGAAAACAGAGGTGTATACAACATAGGGTGTGACCACAAGTGCAGGCCCAGGTAACATGCCAGCATCTAACCCACAACTTTGAGTCATGAAACCCCACACATACATAAGTACACAGACTAAATATTAATGTTCAAGTGTTGCCCAACCACACCACCATGGATTGCATCTAATGGCAAGTACCCACTAGATGCACACACTGACCATCAGCTATAACACCATTATCATAACATATATCATTATGAACACATGCAAATCTGTCACAACAGGGATCGTTCACTCAGAGCACAACTGACACAGGTATGCATATAGACTCAGATTGTTGTATCAGTGTATGGCACACAATAATGGACACATATCAGTGCAACGCATTCCTATTGATCCACTCTAATAAGGTGCAAGCAGGTAAACAATGCAGGACATGATGCATAAATGTTATTATGAGCAACAATATATATACTGTACAGTATGGATAAAGTAATGTAATAAATGGAGTCAGCTCTGGTTAGTAAAATTGGTGGACTCACTTGACATCAGACATGTCAATGAATGCAGACAGATGACACTGCCATTGTCCTGCACAGCAATCATCATCACCATGGGGTGAGAATGAAAGTACAGGACAGAGTGGATCACCTGTCTGTTGTACTCTAGCACAGTCTAGGATGCCCACTTTGACAGATTACTCTGTGGTTTTCTCTGCCCCTACCACAAATGGAAACACTTGGCTCAGGTTGCTTCACAGAGGAGACTAATGGTGTGACATCACCATATGGAGATGAAGGAGCATGATTGTGACTCGACTGCCAGTCATGAATGCTTGACCCACAACAAATGGGCCAGCAGCAGAAGTGTGTGCGTGCTGTAGCATAGACACTGATGTCAGATGGGCAAGGTTGGTTCTGCCAAGATGGGGCCTGCCACTTCCATATGGCAATTGGCCAAGCACAGTCAGGGCATGCAGAACCCTGCTTTTACGATGGTACTGTTGTAGTACTGTAGATGCCAGTGATTCAATGGTCTGTGCCACAGATAACATACATTGATTCTGAGCAGCCAATTATCTCATTATCTCACAGTGTCTGTTATACTGTCCTTCATGCAGCACACCCAGCTGGTGTGCAACATGATCTGTAGCACAGGCAAGTGCACTGATATCAGACCTATGCAGCTGCTGGGAATGTTCATTTACCTGTAGTAGTAGGCAGACACCCTCTGACACCTGTACGTGCATGCTTACATCTGCTGTGATGGTCAGTATCAATGTGTTGTGAAGAACTGCCAGCATCCGCAGCAACAGTCTCAACTTGTGTCTTTTGTTCACAGGCCTCATCCTGTCCACTATCCGATGTTATCTCATTGTCAGAATGGCTGGACAAATTTCCCCCCACATCTCAACATACAGTTGCATCCACCTAACTATCAGCATCTTGTCTGGACTGTATAAACATGTCACTGTCCTGTGTGTCAGATTCCATGCTACCATACCATAGCAAATCAGATCCCACATGATGATCACCGGATGGGCTAATGGAGGATACAGATAGTTGCTGTGCTAAAACAAGCGATAGATGACACTGATCATGACAACATGCTTATATTACATGCTGGATATCATTAAAGACATATGACACATATATCTCACTGCAATGTTACAGATAATATTGACTTATCATTAGGACTTGTCTGTGTATGGGTCACAAAACCTACATAACAGGGAGTTGACAATAAGGTTACACAGCCAACATGCATGACATATGTGATGAATACAAAAATAAGGCATACCTGACAAGTCCTTCTGGGAAGACAATGCAGTAAAAGAGGGATACACTTCTGTGACACCCCACCATTGGCCCAGTAATCAAGGAACCTCAATCCTCACCACCAGTACCAATGGGGGACCTACATTGGGAGGATGACAGGTACATACACAGTATTTCCAGATGCAGCTCACTGCATCAAGTCTAATTTCCCTTAAAGGCACACAGAATCAACAGTCAGTCCAGGGCTGGTTTCTCCCTCTTTCTCCAGATCCCCAATAAGATTCCCCACTGGCACAGCTTTACAGTTCAGATCTCAGCTGAATGGCCAAGCCAAGACCTACAACACTCCCTCTGTCCAACCAGTGCTTCATGTCCCTGCCGAGTAGCTGACACACACACACTCCTGGATATTTGTTTTACACACACACACACACACACACACACACACACACACACACACACACACACACACACACGCACACACACACACATGCTGGGAAAAACTGGCACAGATTTACTAGCTATGCCTTCTTCTGCCCAGACTATAAGGTAGTTATTACTGCCACCAGCCACCTCTTTATCAGCTACTTTAAGGTCCTTAGCAAAGGGTGTCCAATCTTACTGTGTAATGTTACTATCAATACAAATGGTAGTTTGACCAAGAGCAAGGCTATTAGGAGTGGCATACACAGTGTCACCAAATAAATATGGAAGTACTCTCAGAACATAAATATGTCTCCACACAGATCAGCCACAATGAAAGGTTTAAATATATTTAATAATAAATAATAAAAGAAAAAGATTTTGGATCTTTGTTTCACACTTGGTGTTAGAAAGTTGCTTTCCAGGTGTTTTTGTGGTTCCAAGTCATAAGTTCGGACCATCCCAGGAAATGCATGACATTGACTATTAGAGATGCAACACTTCATTATTGGACTTAGGCAATTAACAGCAATCAAGTCAGAAACCTTGACTAAAGGCAAGTGATGAAACTGAGTGGAGGACTAAGTTTTCTACACAGTCTTGTCAGAGATGGGTGCATGAAAAATCTAAGGTAAAATTTTCAGCATTCTAGTATAAGCCCATGTTTTACTATGCTTCATAATTTGCAACACCTACTGTGGAATGAAGTTTTCTTGTGTGCATGTCTGCTTTCTACTGAAGTGTTGCTATCCTCTTAATGTGCTTGGCTGTTTGATGGTGCCCTGACTGTGACTTGGATGCATGGAGTTTGAAGCTGGGGAGGGAAAAGAATGAAGGGGCTTGGCCCACTCAAATCTCCCATTTCGGAGTAAAGGATTGTAGGTGCTCTTGACGCACATTGGGGTGGTGTCTGCTGATGGCTGGGAATGGAGATGCCTGGCTTTATTATTAAAAAACAAAACAAAAAAAAAGAGTAGCTTTAAGAAAATAGTATGTGCCACTTAAAGAAAAAATAGTGACATAAAGTACAGATGGTGTGGCTTTGGTTTGCTGTGCGTACAAGAGACAGTGGTGCAGGCTGAGTCCTAGAGTGCAGCAAGTACATCCTGGAAATGAGAGATTTTGAATCAGCCGAGTTTGCTTTCAGCAGGTTTCCAACAAGTGAGTCCATTGAACTCTGGTGTGTGTGTGTGTGTGTGTGTAGACTGCCCCAGTTAGGGGCACTTGTAGTAAGTGACTTTGCTTAGAGTCAAACCTTGAACCGTAAGTATTTGGAGATGGGAGGCCACCTTTAACTTTGTTTTTGTAAATTACTGTGGATTGCAGTCAATGTCAGTAATAGAATTTCATAGTTCTATAAGTGGTGAAACAGTTAGCACATTCCTGTGGTGCAGAAGGCCTTAGGTTCTATTCCCACACCAAGTGGATTGACAATGCCATACAGCCAGGAGGGGGGGGTGCTGTGCTGCAATCCTGAGTGTAGGAGGTTGACATAATGGTTAAGTTGTTTACTTTGCAGGTGCAAGATGCAGAGTTTGATTCTCACAAGGGATAATTGGCTAGGCTTAAAATGACCCCTGAGAGCAGTTAGACAAGTACTAACCTATGAACATATAAAAAGAAAATACTAAATATATTTACAGTAACATCAGAGTTCAAAATTGCAGGAAATATTTAAAACAACATTACAGGACAGTCTCAAATAAATAAAGAGAAACATCTAAATTAAGCTTTGCTATACTCTTGACTATATCTAAAAGAAATATACTGTACCCTGATAACTTAGTTCACCGCAAACAAGGCAGATCTAGTGAATGGATCTTGATGTTGTCATGGTAAAAACCCAAAATACAGAATACAGTCTCACACTAAGAGACTTCATAAATTAATATTTCAAATATTACTGCTAGGATAGCTTGCAGAATGACATCATTTCTTGTCATCTGACTCTAACCCAGGTGAAAACCCCCACTGATGCAGCTGCTAGCATTTATCATCTACCTGTGAAAATAGGGTCTATATTAGATAAACGAAAGTTTATCTTACTGAACGCTAACATGAGCGAAAATCCCGGAACCTGAAACTGGAATTGGGAGATTGCAGTACAGTGAAGATTGGAATATTTGCCCTTTCCTCCCTGTAGTGTGATCTTAGAGTTGGAATAGCTATATAGCGGGGGGTGTGGGGGACACAGCCCCCCACAATTGCAGTTTTGAGTTCCGGGATTCTCGATAATGTCAGCATTCGGTAAGATAAACTTTTGTTTATCTAATATAGACCCGTGAAAATACATAGAGAAGGTTTTTTTCTTGGATATAAAGCAGATCCTAGAAGTCATAAAACAATAAAAAACTTCCAAAACAATACAGAAAACTTTTAGTTCTAGACATTGTATCTGTTGCTGCAATGAAACTGAAAGATAACATCCTTTTATTATGTGACCATAAGATAATTTAATTTCAGCTATTTTTCTGAAGCCAACCTCTTGTATTCCAGTTTCCATTGTTAAACTATATACATCTAAACAGTTACAATAGTGCTGGTACATGTCAGTTCTAATCCAGTAGGGCATGCTGTGGTTATATCTTTAAACAGCACTTACTAAAATACCTCTTCAGCACACGTCTGTACAAACCATCTTATATAACATGCAGTCCTTATATATTTGTAACACAAACATATGAATCATGCTGATATTCACAAAGGACATATAATTATTTACAAAATTCCAGATAGCTGGGCTGGCAGTATCTCCTTTCATGACCCCCCCCCCAAGATTTAATCTAGTTTTTCAAGTGACCCTTGAGAAACACTGCTTGAGATGGATGACCCTATCTGAGAATACATTACCCCATTCCCTGTCTTGAGATTACAGCTGCCTTGGCATTGTTGCCACCAGTACAGCGTTGCACTGTCATATCATATGCCTTCAACCTTAGGCTCCAACATAGTAACTTGGAATTTTGCTGGCTGGCTCCCTGTAGCCATAGAGCCCCCTCACACTCTTCCTGCCTTGTACTGCAAATACTTAGCACCAGGGCCTACTTATCTTAGTATGGTTTCATCATATTAACATGGTGCAGTTTGTGCCCCTGCTTCCTGCCTAGCAGTTCTACCATGTAGTTAACATCACTGACCTTCCTTACCACTTTGAAGAGTCCCATCCAGACTGCCTACAGCTTGTTGTGTCTGACAGGAATGCGAACCATAACCTGTTGCTCCACAGCATACTCTTTGCTTGAGCATTCCTGTCATACCAGACCTTTTTCTGGTGTTTGACTTCTGCCAGATTCTCCTGGACCATTCCCATGAGTTCCCTGAGCCTTGTCCTGAGGTTTAGGACATATGTCACAACAGACTCCTTGTGGGATTTACACTCACCCTCCCATTTATCACAAATCAAATCTAGTGGTCTCCTCACCCTATGCCCATACAGTAACTTAAAGGGTGAAAATCCTGTGGATTCCTGGGGCACCTCCTTGTAAGCAAACAACAGAGGGGGCAAATATTTGTCCCAATCCCTCATAAATTGGTTTGCAAATGCCCATAGCATGGGCTTTAGTGTAGAATTTAACCTCTCAACCAGACCATTAGTCTGGGGATGGAAGGGGGTGGTCTTCAGGTGCTTCACCCCACAGTGCATCCACAGATGAGCCAGCAGTTCTGACATTAAATTGACACTTTTTTCAGTCAGTATTTCATTTGGGAAACCTACCCTGTTGAAAATCTCTAACAAAGCATTTTCCACCTTTTGTGCCTCGATGAAGGACAGAGCCACCACCTCGGGGCATCTGGTACCATAATCTACTACCCCTTGGATATACTTCTTCCCTGTAAAACTTAGGTTAATCAGAGGCCCCACAATATCCATAGCTACCCTCGAAATGGCTCCTCAATCACAAGCAAAGGCATCAAAGGAACTTTCAATTTGTCTCCTGCCTTGCCTACATTTTAGCACTGCTCACAGGTCCTGCAGTAGCCTGTTATATCTCTGGAAATCCCAGGCCAATAAAAGTTCTGCATAATACGTCTCTTGGTATGCTTTAAGCCCATTATGACCTGCAATGGGAATTTCTTGGGATATGGCTAGAAGTGCCAGATGGTAGGCTCTGGGCACTACCAACTGTTGCATTCTCTCACCCTCTAGCCCTCCCTCAGGGGTCCACTCTCTATACAGTAACCTTTTGTCCCACTATACAGATCCCCCTTTTCTTGAGAATCAGGCGCCTCACTAGCTACCTCCCTCAGGCCTTGTAATGCAGGTTCTGAGATCTGAGCCTGTCTCAACTCTCTCTTTGTAACCCTTCCTAGCTCCCCTTCCACAGAATGTCTGGTATACTCTGACAGCAATGCTTCACTGTCAATCTGGGTACTAATACACACCTTTGCCCTTGCAGTCACTCTGTCCAAGGGAACATCAGTACTCACCAGCAGTTGTGGCTCACCTTCAGTCTCACTGCTACATGGTAGCTCCCTCCCCGAAGTAACCACCACATCAGTCCTGGCGTCAAGTGTGCAGTCTGTCTGGGTCCCCCAGGCAACCAGACCCACATGCTTGTCTTTAAACCTGACTGTGTGTAACTTCATACATACAAGGTACTGCATTATCAAAATCATTCCCTATCAGGACATCTGCAGGGATAACCTCAAACACAGCTACTTGCTTCCTTTTCTACCCTCCCAGTCAAGGTGAACCCTAGCCAAAGGTATTTGGAATGGGGTCCCTTCTAAAGCTCTGACTGGAGTAGACTGCTCAAGCAAGTAGTGCTCCTCTCTAACCACTGCAGGCTTCACAATGGTTAGGTCATAGGCTGTGTCTGTCTTAGCATTGCCCTGTTTTCCATCTACTAAGATAAGCTATAACCTCTTGTGGTAGTTTGGTACCCTAGTTGCCTCCAGAAAACTTACTGCTGGCATTCTATCATTCACACTCACTGGCTCTCCCAACTTTTGTTCTCCACCTTGCCTCTGTGGACATCTATATGCTACATGGCCTCACTGGTTGCATTTAAAACATTTAATCCTTGGTCCTGGCCATGTACCTGAACTAGTGGTTTCCTCTGCTACTGCTGGACTCTGTTTGGGCAGTTTAGGCTGCCCACCATGGGTTCACTTAGACCCATGAGCAGTACTGGGTATCCTTTTGCTGTGCAGTGATGGCCTGCTTGCTAGGTATAGGTCTTACTTTTTCTCCAACTCTTCTGTGATCCGGCACTCCCTATCTTCCAACCAGATCCTCATGTCCTCAGGAAAAGTGCTAAGGGCTTGTTCCCTCACCAAAAGGTCTGCCAGCCCTTCAAAAGTTGTGACCTGACACCCACTCACCCATCTATGAAAATAAGTGCTTATCTCAGCAATATATTCACACACACTTTCATCTGCCTTGCATTTATGCTCACAAAATTAAACTTTTTTTATATAAGCTTCAGGTGTTAACTTAAAACAATCTAATAGACAATTTTTAATGGTATTATAATTTAATGAAATTAGCAACTATTCCACGGAGTTACCATGCCACACAAGCAGTAGCCAAGAACAGCAGCAAAAACCAGTCCATTAAGAACAGCAGCGAAAAGCAGCAGCAGGTGTCAATTCAAGCAAAAAAATAGTGCTGCTATAATATAAAAACTCAGGTTTATTGTATACAAATGGTAAGCGCTTTCACTTAGGAGCTTCTTCAGACCAAAAGATTCAACTGAGCAGAGAACCACATTAAATATGAAAAGAACCCACCCCAATCAATTATGTAAATGAACAAAATTAAAGATACAACCCAACATAACTACAACTATACCATACTAACTAGTAAAAGTCTAACTAATATAAATAAAAATACTTAAATATACAAATATGTATATATATATATATATATATATATATATATATATATGAACATGAACATGGCTCTAAAAATATCTACATGATGCCAATACATAAAAACAATAAAAAAGAAGGAGTATTATTTATGTAACCTCCTTCTATTCAAGGAGGGTTTAATGGAAACCCTCTCATTTAACCCTCTACCTCTATCTGCCTGTAAAATGATGATCCAATTCATCTCTCTGTAAACAGTGTAGCTTCTAATATCACCCCCCCCCAGGACTGGAATCTACGGCCTCAATTACCCTAAACCTAAATGTATGTTGAATTCCTTGTTCTGTCACATGTTTAGATACTGCATTATTGGATGTTTCTTTCCTAATATTATATAGATGTTCCCTCATTCTGTATCGTAGAGTTCTATTAGTTTTTCCTATGTAGAAAGCCCTACATAAATCACACACAGCTAAATAAACAACATGGGGAGTCATACAATTATGGGTCCCTCTAAACCTAAACTCCTTATTCAGGTCTGGGTGGCAAAATACCACATCAGTGTCAATATAGGGACAGAAATTACATGCACCACATGGTTCCGTATACCCATAGTCTATCCATACTGAACTACTTTTCCTATTACATAACAACCTCTTTAGGTTCTTATGGTTCCGAAAATGAAATCTAGGAGCTTCACCAACTATATCACCAATATCATCATGTACTAGCAAAATGGGCCAATATTGTTGGAATAACTTTGTGACATATCCAGTGTCACTAGAATAATAAAGGGGAATCTTACTAACCCCAGTAGTATTAATATGTCCCTCTTCACTAAAACATAAAGGTCCAAAATAAGGTTTAGCTCTAGTCTCCCTTAACACTGTCAAATCTTCCCATTGTTTCTCTAATTCCTTTTGTGTGTATCCTCTATCCATAAGGTTTTTTTCAAGACTAAGCAATTCTGCATGGAATCCCGACTCTGTAGGATTCATACTAGAGGCCCTCATACCTTGTCCTCTCACTAAGTTCTTAAAAATATAACCGGGATGCATACTTGATCTGAAAAAGAATGCATTCCTATGGCAAGTTTTATGGAAAATGCCTGTATTAATCATCCCTCCATCAAGTTTTTCTACGTATACATCTAAATATTCTATACCATTATATGAAAATTTATAGGTAAATTTCAAACATTCCAATAAACCATTCGTAACTTCAAAAAAACTATTAAACTGAGCTTGAGGTCCTCTCCACAAAATAAACAAATCGTCCACAAAATGCCTATAAAATAAAACATGTTCTATAAACCCTATCAAGGGGAACAACAGATCTTCTTCCCATTGAGCAAGGAACATATTGGCGTAGCTATTGGCACATGAAGTGCCCATAGCTACGCCATGTTTCTGTAAGTATACTTGTTCTCCAAACATGAACACATTGTTATTAAGTATAATTTCTAGAAAGAAACATATCAAATCAACCTGTGTTGTTGAAAGTTGACTATGTGTATGCAAGTACTTCTGAATAAACTGAATACCAATTTCATTCGGTATCATGGTAAACAATGATTGCATATCTAGTGTAACAAAAGTCACATTGTCAAGTTCTCTTATTTCTTTCAGACTATCATATAAATCTACAAAAAATTGTTTAGAGTCTCTCAATACAGTTGGATTCATATTGATCACAGGACGTAAATGTTTCTCTATGTATAAGGAAAGGGGTTCGGTAATCCAACCCCCTCCTGCAACAATAGGTCTCATGGGTGGACATTTAGAATGTTTGTGTATTTTCGGGAGGCCTTGAATAATAGGAATTAGCGGAAATCCAACATTCAAGAATTTATACATCTCATCAGAGATCAAGCCAGCTACCTTAATATCTACCAAATCATTCTTTACAGTATAAATGATCTCATGTACCTCATTAAGCAAGAGTTGATTATAACAGGTGGTATCACTCAACATAGTTCGCATGAAACCTTCATAGAAAATCTTATCCATGATGACAATCAAACCTCCCTTGTCAGCAGGACGTATAACAAGAGAACTATTGTTCTGTAGGGCTTGTAGTGCCTTCCTCTTTTTAAATGTAAGATTCTGTTTTAATCTATAATTCATATCACTTGTCTTCTTATCATAAAACCTATGAATCTCAGCTTCAGTCAATCTACAATATGCTTCAACCAGAGGATGATTAACTGGTGTAAAATTACTAGGTTTCCTGAGGCCATTCACTGAGTGCAGCTCACTTTCAACAACACCTATATTATTGTGAAACATATAACGTAGCATGACGTCCCTGCAAAACATCTTCAAGTCTAAAATTGTATCCTGAACAGTACTAAGACGAGTGGGTATAAAGTTCAAACCTTTACATAATACATTCTTCTCTTCTATTGTTAAGAGATAGCTTGAGATGTTATGAATTAATGTGGTTTGGTCTTCCTCCACATTTTCTTTATAGTCTGGTTGGATGGTAAGTCCCCTGATAGCTTCCTCTTGAATCTGTTCCTGCTGGAAGACCTCCCTCTCCCCCCTCCCCTGTCTGAACGAATGGGCAGTGGAAAAGGAAGTACGCCATGTCCATGGCCATCACCATGCCCTGATGTATCATTGATGTATAAATTCTGTGTACCTGTAGTAATAGTTTTAGGTCTAACTACTATTTCATGCTCTCCCACATCTACCCTCCTCCCAAGTAAATTAGGAGTAGAGGGAGGAAGTAACGTGCTAGTAGTCCCTTGCTGGGCAGTATTATTATCAACTCTATTGACATCCAGACCTGTGCTCAAAGCAGCACCTTGTATATTTGCATCAACAGTCCTTTCAAGTGGTACATCATTACCTAATTCATGTACATTAGACTCAAGTCTGCCTTCATTACTACAGACCCTGCTAACAGGGCACAGTCTCTCTATTTTGTTTGATGGAACCCCAACATTAGAGCCCTGTGATGTTTGCAAACCACAATGAATTGTTGTATTAGACATTTCACCTGGTACAGCATTAATATTACTTGAAACATTCACATTTTTACAAACAGCATTATTACCATCATTAAACCTTGGGCGAGGCCACATAAATACATGTCCTGCCCTAAAATCTGAAGTGTCACTTATAATTTTAGTCTGTTTCTGTTCTATCAACTTCCGTTCGAACACAGCGACACTGTCCAGCAGTCTCTCAAATAGGGGAGTCAACACAGTAGAGTGATAGTTAGAAAACAGTTCTGATTGTTTTTCTGTAAAGACAGTTTAAGCTCTTTCTCCTCAGGTTTAAAAAATTCTATGAGAAGTCTCATATAATTAACGCTTACCTCAAGATTGAGTTTTTGCCATCGTGTTAGCAACTCAGGATACTGAGAACCCTGGCTTGGCATATTAAATACACGCAACCCCCTGGGTACAATATTCCTATCGAGGCATGGCTCAAAATGTAAACATTGCAATTGTAGGCACTTGTAGTGGAGGAAATTTCTTTCAAAAACATCCAAGCTGTTCTGAAGACTCTCTAGATCGTCTGTCGCTCCAATAACGTCATCTCCAGTGGTGCGAAATCCAAAACCCCATACATTCATAATGTCTCTGGTTAAATATTGTTCAAATCTCACTAACAAGGGATTCAATTCAGATGTTTGTATCCCTCCAGATAATACAGTCTCAGGATTATTATAAACGACGGTATTCACCTCTCCGTTTGGATTATAGTCTAACTCAATGTCCGTTTGTTGTTTGTTGGTCATGTTCCCAATGGTAGCCAGTAAAAACAAAATGAAAACTATAAAAAGTAACAAAGTAACCAGTACACCAGGGGGTAAAAACTCTGTGGTAATAAATACAAAAATAACTAAATTAGCAACTATTCCACAGAGTTACCATGCCACACAAGCAGTAGCCAAGAACAGCAGCAAAAAACAGTCAATTAAGAACAGCAGCGAAAAGCAGCAGCAGGTGTCAATTCAAGCAAAAAATAGTGCTGGTATAATATAAAACTCAGGTTTATTGTATACAAACGGTAAGCGCTTTCACTTAGGAGCTTCTTCAGACCAAAAGATTCAACTGAGCAGAGAACCACATTAAATACAAAAAGAACCCACCCCAATCAATTATGTAAATGAACAAAATTAAAGATACAACCCAACATAACTACAACTATACCATACTAACTAGTAAAAGTCTAACTAATATAAATAAAAATATTTAAATATACAAATATATATATATATATATATATATATATATATATATATATATATATATGAACATGAACATGGCTCTAAAAATATTTACATGATGCCAATACATAAAAACAATCAGAACTGTTTTCTAACTATCGCTCTACTGTGCTGACTCCCCTATTTGAGAGACTGTTGGACAGTGTCACTGTGTTCGAACGGAAGTTGATAGAACAGAAACGGACTAAAATTATAAGAGACACTTCAGATTTTATGGCAGGACATGTATTTATGTGGCCTCGCCCAAGGTTTAATGATGGTAATAATGCTGTGCAATAATGTGAATGTTTCAAGTAATATTAATGTTGTACCAGGTGAAATGTCTAATACAACAGTTCATTGTGGTTTGCAAACATCACAGGGCTCTAATGTTGAGGTTCCATCAAACAAAATAGAGAGACTGTGCCCTGTTAGCAGGGTCTGTAGTAATGAAGGCAGACTTGAGTCTAATTTACATGAATTAGGTAATGATGTACCACTTGAAAGGACTGTTGATGTAAATATACAAGGTGCTGCTTTGAGCACAGGTCTGGATGTCAATAGGGTTGGTAATAATACTGACCAGCAAGGGACTACTAGCACGTTACTTCCTCCCTCTACTCCTAATTTACTTGGGAGGAGGGTAGATGTGGGAGAGCATGAAATAGTAGTTAGACCTAAAACTATTAATACAGGTACACAGAATTTATACATCAATGATACATCAGGGCATGGTGATGGCCATGGACATGACGTACTTCCTTTTCCACTACCCATTCATTCAGACAAGGGAGGGGGGAGAAGGAGGTCTTCCAGCAGGAACAGATTCAAGAGGAAGCTATCAGGGTACTTACCATCCAACCAGACTATAAAGAAAATGTGGGGGAAGACCAAACCACATTAATTCATAACATCTCGAGCTATCTCTTAACAACAGAAGAGAAGAATGTATTATGTAAAGGTTTGAACTTTATACCCACTCATCCTAGTACTGTTCAGGATACGATTTTAGACTTGAAGATGTTTTGCAGGGACGTCATGCTACGTTATATGTTTCACAATAATATAGGTGTTGTTGAAAGTGAGCTGCACTCAGTGAATGGCCTCAGGAAACCTAGTAATTTTACACCAGTTAATCATCCTCTGGTTGAAGCATATTGTAGATTGACTTTAGCTGAGATTTATAGGTTTTATGATAAGAGGACAAGTGATATGAATCATAGATTAAAACAGAATCTTACATTTAAAGAGAGGAAGGCCCTACAAGCCCTACAGAACAATAGTTCTCTTGTTATACGTCCTGCTGACAAGGGAGGTTTGATTGTCGTCATGGATAAGATTTTCTATGAAGGTTCCATGCGAACTATGTTGAGTGATACCACCTTTTATAATCAACTCTTGCTTAATGAGGTGCATGAGATTATTTATACTGTAAATAATGATTTGGTAGATATTAAGGTAGCTGGCTTGATCTCTGATGAGATGTATAAATTCTTGAATGTTGAATTTCCACTAATTCCTATTATTCAAGGCCTCCCGAAAGTACACAAACATTCTGAATGTCCACCCATGAGACCTATTGTTGCAGGAGGGGGTTGGATTACCAAACCCCTTTCCTTATACATAGAGAAACATTTACGTCCTGTGATCAATATGAATCCAACTGTATTGAGAGACTCTAAACAATTTTTAGTAGATTTATATGATAGTCTGAATGGAATAAGAGAACTTGACAATGTGGCTTTTATTACACTAGATGTGCAATCATTGTTTACCATGATACCGAATGAACTTGGTATTCAGTTTATTCAGAAGTACTTGCATACATATAGTCAACTTTCAACAACACAGGTTGATTTTATATGTTTCTTTCTAGAAATTATACTTAATAACAATGTGTTCATGTTTGGAGAACAAGTCTACTTACAGAAACATGGCATAGCTATGGGCACTTCATGTGCCAATAGCTATGCCAATATGTTCCTTGCTCAATGGGAAGATCTGTTGTTCCCCTTGATAGGGTTTAAAGAACATGTTTTATTTTATAGCTGTTTTGTGGACGATTTGTTTATTTTGTGGAGAGGACCTCAAGTTCAGTTTAATAGTTTTTTTGAAGTTATGAATGGTTTATTGGAATGTTTGAAATTTACCTATTAATTTTCACATAATGGTATAGAATATTTAGATGTATACGTAAAAAAACTTGATGGAGGGATGATTAATACAGGCATTTTCCATAAAACTTGCCATAGGAATGCATTCCTTTTCAGATCAAGTATGCATCCCGGTTATATTTTTAAGAACTTAGTGAGAGGACAAGGTATGAGGGCCTCTAGGATGAATCCTACAGAGTCGGGATTCCATGCAGAACTGCTTAGTCTTGAAAAAAACCTTATGGATAGAGGATGCACACGAAAGGAATTAGAGAAACAATGGGAAGATTTGACAGTGTTAAGGGAGACTAGAGCTAAACCTTATTTTGGACCTTTATGTTTTAGTGAAGAGGGACATATTAATACTACGGGGTTACTAACATTCCCCTTTATTATTCTAGTGACACTGGATATGTCACGAAGTTATTCCAACAATATTGGCCCATTTTGCTAGTACATGATGATATTGGTGATATAGTGGGTGAAGCTCCTAGATTTCGTTTTTGGAACCATAAGAACCTAAAGATGTTGTTATGTAATAGGAAAAGTAGTTCAGTATGGATAGACTATGGGTATACGGAACCATGTGGTACATGTAATTTCTGTCCCTATATTGACACTGATGTGGTATTTTGCCACCCAGACCTGAATAAGGAGTTTAGGTTTAGAGGGACCCATAATTGTATGACTCCCCATGTTGTTTATTTAGCTGTGTGTGATTTATGTAGGGCTTTCTACATAGGAAAAACTAATAGACCTCTACGATACAGAATGAGGGAACATCTATATAATATTAGGAAAGAAACGTCCAATAATGCACTATGTAAACATGTGATAGAACAAGGAATTCAGCATACATTTAGGTTTAGGGTAATTGAGGCCGTGGATTCCAGTCCTGGGGGGGTGATATTAGAAGCTACACTGAGTACAGAGAGATGAACTGGATCATCATTTTACAGGCAGATAGAGGTAGAGGGTTAAATGAGAGGGTTTCCATTAAACCCGCCCTGAATAGAAGGAGGTTACATAAATAATACTCCTTCTTTTTTATTGTTTTTATGTATTGGCATCATGTAGATATTTTTAGAGCCATGTTCATGTTCATATATATATATATATATATATATTTGTATATTTAAGTATTTTTATTTATATTAGTTATGTTGGGTTGTATCTTTAATTTTGTTCATTTACATAATTGATTGGGGTGGGTTCTTTTTGTATTTAATGTGGTTCTCTGCTCAGTTGAATCTTTTGGTCTGAAGAAGCTCCTAAGTGAAAGCGCTTACCGTTTGTATACAATAAACCTGAGTTTTGATATTATACCAGCACTGTTTTTTTTTTGCTTGAATTGACACCTACTGCTGCTTTTCGCTGCTGTTCTTAATGGACTGTTTTTTGCTGCTGTTCTTGGCTACTGCTTGTGTGGCATGGTAACTCTGTGGAATAGTTGCTAATTTAGTTATTTTTGTATTTATTACCATGGAGTTTTTACCCCCTGGTGTGCTGGTTACTTTGTTACTTTTTATAGTATTATAATGTAAGCAATCAGTATCAGACAATTTAGAAATTGCAGTTACAGCTTTATCATGCAGTAAGAGGGTCAGAAACCATACCTAGAGCCATTGGTCAACATTATATTGTTTATTTACCCTATCAAACATATGAATAAAACTATCAAAATTATCACACACTGTAAATTGTGGAAGAAATTTACTGACCTTTATTGCTTCTGGGGTTTGGTCACCCTCTTTCCCATTATCTCCATGACCCTGGCAAAGAGTCAGCATCTCCTTTTCATGTTGCTTCTGCCTCTCATTCTCTTCAGCTGCCAGATGTCTCAGTCTCTCTGTTGATTCTATTTCCAAATGCTTGACCTCCAGTTCACGTCTCTTTAACTCCAGATGGATTTTTAAGTCCTCTGTGAAAAGATTTAACTGTCCTTTTTCTGAGAGTTATACATCCACATGGCCAGTCTGGTTGTCCTCCTGGTTGCTGGTCTGTGATGCAGCTGTGACCAAGGCTGTGATCATTTCTGCTTTAGTCAAGTTGACATGCACTAGTCCTTTAGCTTGGCACATCTCAGCCAACTAGCTCCTTGTCAGCTTGCCATATTTCTTTGCTGAAATTCTTGCCTGCTATCAATATCTAACAAGCTAACAAAAAAATAAATAAATAAAACTATTGTGATATGAAATTCTGAATGTTCATTGTGTGGCTAAATGAGAGTACAAAAACCTTCTTTAGTGACCACTGTTTCAATACCCACACCACTCAATCCTAATTTGTGGATATCCTACCACTGCCAACCAATACATGTGACACTGCCACTGGCCCATTAACCAAGGAGCCTCAATCCTCACCACTAGTACCAGTAGGGGCCTACATTGGGAGGATGACAGGTACACCCAGAGTATTTCCAGATGCAGCTCACTGCATCAAGTGTGGTTTCCCTTAAGAGCACACAGAGACCACAGTCAGTCCAGAACTGTTTTCTCTCTCTTTCTCCATTTCCCCAATAAGACTCCCCACTGGCACAGTTATAGAGCTGAGATCTCAGCTGAATAGCCAAGCTAAGACCTCCAACACTCTCTCTGTCCATCCAGTACTTCGTGTCCCTACCCAAGTAGCTGACACACACTCCTGGAGATTTGTTTTACACACACACACACACACACACACACACACACACACACACACACACACACACACACACACACACACACACACACACACACCTGGGAGAAGCTGGCACAGATTTACTAGCTATGCCCAACTTCTGCCCAGACTATAAGGTAGTTATTACTGCCAGCAGCCACCTCTTTATCAGCTATTTTAAGGCCCTTAACAAAATGTGTCCAATCTTACTGTGTAATGTTACTATCAATACAAATGGTAGTTTGACCAAGAGCAAGGCTATTAGGAGTGGCCTACACAGTGTAACCAAATAAATATGCAAGTACTCTCAGAACATAAATATGTCTGTACACAGATCAGCCATAATGAAAGGTTTAAATTTATTTAATAATAAACAATAAAATAACAAAAAAATACTAAATATATTTACAGTAACATCAGAGTTCAAAAATCACAGGAAATATTTAAAACAACATTTCAGGACAGTCTCAAATAAATAAAGAAAAACATCTAAAATAAGCTTTGCTATATTCATGAATATATCTAAAAGAATTATACTGTACCCTAATAACTTAGTTCAGAGCAAGCAAGGCAGATGTGGTGAGTGGATCAGTTATTGTGTCAAACACAAAATACTGAATACAGTCTCTCACTAAGAGACTTCATAAGTTAATATCTCAAATAGTATTGCAGGGATAGCTTGCAGAGTGACATCATTTCTTTTCATCTGACTCTACCCCAGGTGAAAACCTCCAATGATGCATCTGGTAGCATTTAGCATCTACCTGTGAAAATACCTAGACAAAGTTTTTTCTTAGATATAAAGCAGATCCTGGAAGTCATAAAACAATAAAACACTTCCAAGACAATACAGAAAACTTTTAGTTCTAGACATTGTGTCTGTTACTGCACTGAAACTGAAGGATAACGTCCTTTTATCATGTGGCCATAACATAATTTAATTTCAGCGATTTTTCTGACGTCAACCTCTTGTGTTCCAGTTTCCATTGTTAGAATATATACATCTAAACAGTTACAGTAGTGCCTGTACATTTCTGTTTAATCCAATAGGACATGCTGTGGTTACATCTTTAAACATCACTTTGTAAAATACCTCTTCAGCACACATCTGTACAAACCATCTTATATGACATACAGTTCTAATACATTTGTAACACAAGCATATAAATCATGTTGATATTCACAAATAACATAATTATTTAAAAAAACATCCATTTAGCTGGGCTGGCAGTATCTCCTTTTGTTACATCTTCAACTGCAGTAGGGGAAAAATGTCAGCATTATTAATCACATCATTGGTAGTATAAGCCATTCAAACAGTGTTAAATAATGGATTAGGTTTTATGCAGACATACCACTTGTTTATGAACTGGATGATGATGCAGTCTGTTCTGTGAATGGGTAGAAGGACAACAACAGGGCTAACAGCAATGACATGTATGAGAGATAGGTAATAGCTCACCACTGACAGACTCCCACTGTTGTGAGTTTGTGTGTTGTACTGCTGATCCTGCAGTGAGCAGGTAAAGAGAAAGACAGCACAGTCATGTGTGCAAACAACAGAATACTCAAAGCATGACATATATGACACAATAACAGTGGCTGTAGATATTCATATGCTAGACATTGCACCTGTTGTCCAGATGTCCCTTTGTTGAAAGGCAGTGACATTAAATGCCATGTTTCACAGTTCTTCTACACATTGCTGCAAACAATATGGTGTAATATACCTGGTCTATTTGTACTTGTAGCTGCATGACTTGAGCCCCCACTGGATGCACCTGTAGTGCACATGTTAAGGAAATATCAATATGATAGTAAACAGTAGTGCTGAGGCAGAGGAAATAACAGGTAGTTTTCACAGTAGAACAGTATATATACACTCACCTGCTCTTCCCTGGTGTTCTCCAGAAGTGAATAGACCTGCGAATATCAATGCAGACAGCATTACACATGCTAATTGCACTGTTCTGTTTGTACTGTAGTTGTATAAGTACATGTCATTACACTTATATTTATCATCATCACACTGTGTGGATCTATGTGCATGATTTAATTCTGCTGCTGTAAATCTAAAATGGCACTACATGAATATGCATGCAGCAGCAGCATGCAATGATTTACTCTATAATCATCCTTGTCATGCAAAGTAAGGCATACATGTTCAGCTTGGAACTCCTGCTTCTATTCCACTCACAGGTATGCATCACTTCCCAGTTGCTGTATGTAAACAGGCAAGAAATACTGTGATCTCATCAGGGAAGGTAATTGGTGGTCCACCACTAGTGGCATCCCTTAATCTCTCATACTGTTGTAACCTGTTGGCTGCACAGAGGATCATGTCAGAGCAGCATCACGGGATCTATTGTGACCTCCAACTGCATTAATCATGTTGGCGATGTCAGTCCACACTTCATTCCTACATACTGTATTCCCTGCATGACCAAGGAGTCTCCATCTATGTTGTTTCAGAGCATCTAGTATGATGTCATTTTCTGTCACCCCTAGATGCATTTGCCATCTGAACAACAGTGATATGCACATAATCATATTCCTGTGGGAGCCCAGTTAAGCAGATGATTATGTGGACAATATATGTCACCATAAACATTACACATTCTTGCACAATGCAAAAGTGTATGACATGCTGACTGTGACAAATAAAAAGCAACACCAAAGTCTGTGTACATAACAGTTGTAAAAGCAACATAACTTGTAACATCTGTAGAGACTGTCTGTGGGACTCATGCTGCATATTGCTTAAATCATAGTCTAAAACCATCAAAATTATGCCACATGATTCTACATGCATTTTACGTTCAAATACTACACAAATTGTCATCTGATCAACTTACGGAAAACACTAGAAAAATTTGGTATCCATAAGTAGGTGACTCAGAGCACAATATAAGACTTGTATTAAGAACCATCAATGAAAAAATATTTATAACAGTAAATGGACATAGTACATACAGATACTGTCAGAATCTATAAGTTTCCATACATACACCAGAGAGTGTATGAAGTCACTTGTAAGACATATGGATGATCCGTAAATATGTCTTTATGTGCTGTTCACTTTGGCTATGTAAATTTGTCTATACAACTGCATATGGGAAACTAATGCATGCCCTTAATGAAGATGGCAACACGTGTGCATAAAGGTAAATCAGACAGAACTCAAGTAAGTTCCAAGCATGTTTCTTAAAGCACACAATTTCACTTAAAATAAATCTTAATAGGTACATCTGAGGATGAGTACTGTTAACAGAGGTAATATTCCCCAAAACATAAATGCTAGCAAGTTGCAATTTATCTTATTGGATGCATGACTCAGGTAACACTGAAAGTGAGAGCACCTAATGTGCACCCATCTTTAAGTACCATTTGCGTCATACATAATTAATGAGGTTCATTAAAATTCCAGGTTTTGGACTCCCATTTGTACAATTCCATGTAAGTTCTCAAAATCTGGTGTATTAACCAGCAGTGCTCTTTGCAAGTACTCCAATAGGTATTGATAAATGGTACCATGTACAGCACATGCCTGTCATCTTCCAATGATATAATAACATGGCATAAGCATCACTTTTAAATATTGATTCTGATACATTTGCAGATCATGCCATTGCTACCTGCGAAATGAGTGGGACCTCAGTGAGCATTTTCATGTTTTTTAAGTTTCACTACATTTTCCACTGGAGTCTCAAGATGTCTACTTCCAGGATGCTGCTATGTGTCTGAGAGTCTAGTTGCACTGAGGAGGAGACCACACAGATGCTGACCATCTACACTGGAGTGGAGCACCAAATGACTATCAGACCAAGGAACTTCAAGATGATCAGCATCTGGAACTGGATTGTGAGGGAGCACCAACAACTTATGGTGATCTACCAGACTGGAGTGCAGGTTCTTCACTGGTATGATGACCCACATTGGATGACTGGAGTGATGCAGAGGAGCTTCCTCAGAGAGTGGCCAAGTTAGAGACAACCCATGGATCCCTACAGTAAGTGTCACAATCCTATGTATAGCTGAGCATGCTTAAAGAATTTAGAGATACAACTGAGTTCTGACTCTGTCAGATACATGGGTTTTATAACCATTAAGTAGCTGTTCTAACAATTAGCCCATCTGTATAATTACGAAGATGTAGTGACTGCTATCCAGATAATTATGGGTTTTATTCCCATGCTGTTAATTTATTTAATAACATTTATAATATACACAATTCTGAACTTTGCAGATATACATCTGTTTCACAACATGTAACATCATCATTCCACACATCCACTGTACTCTTGTATCACTGACACCTATAGCTCCTTGGCCACTGATGACTACACATTTTATAGTTATCCCTAAATAGTACAACAGTATCACCTACTCTAGCTGTATATGTCTGACTAGTAGCTCATAAATTACTTATTTACTTCCTAATTTTTACTACAGTCCCATTTGTTTAAGCCAAGAAGGATGCCTGTCCGACTGCTTACACATTTTAATTTATGTGTTTATAGCTGCTCTTACTTTCGATTGTAATTGCCAATAAGTGTTGGAAGTTTCCATATACATTCTTTATCTGCAGGAATATAGATAAACACAAGCAGTATCTGTTTTCTAAGAAGCATTGTGTGCTGCCTGTTAGCTTGGCCTATAAAGAAGCTATCCAGCATGCCTATAGTTTGGCATGCAGTGCGTTCAACTCCAAATAGGGGAAGTATATCATTAAATTGTTACCTTGGTTTATTTCACACATACATAAATTCTCTACACAACTGCTTATTGATATTAACATTCATTTTGTGTATGGTTAAGAATAACTCAGTTATTCATCACAGTCCTATGAATATGGTTGTAATCCATAACAGTCTATTAACAGCTCTTTAAATGCAGGTTTAATAAATTTTACTGGTGACTCTTGTATATATATGACAAAGTCTTGTGCAATATGGTATTATTTTCAAAAGTGCTATCAAGTGTTGTTTTGTCATTCATTAGTAAATTCACTTCAGCAACTACCTCATCTTTATCTTTTGAGGGATTCAGATGGTCAGAGTTATATATGAAATGCAGAACAGGAGGATACATTGATGTATGCACTTGCTTTGTGAGGTGCACTTTGCCAAGGAACATTTTTAAATGTAGTCCTCTCACATACCTTACTGTGTCCCTGATGTACGACACCTTTTATGTGTGTGTTAACAGAAGCTTTGGGATACGTGACAGTGTCCCAATGTCCTACTGTCTGAGGAATGAAGTTTTTCCATTGCTGTTAATGGTTGTGATCACAGTGCTGACATGAAAACATTCTTGACAGGTATTTACCTGCATACCCAGCAGGTGTTCATTTTTTGTAATTCTAAGACCTGATCCATATTAGTAGCCCATCTCTCATCCAGGTGATGCCAAAACCCCAAGTCTTTTCACTGCATTCACAACATGCACTCAACTCAAGATGTATCAGCTAGGCAGATAGTCATCAAAGTTAGTGTTGGGATCTATGTTAAAGCTGCAGGCTTGAATCTCATTTTCTGCAATCTGTTTTCAAAGTTGTAAAAGCCTGTGGATAACATTGCAAAATGTGGACATTGTTTATCTGGATCAATATTAAATCAGCGAATGCTGATTTATCGACCCCATGTAAGTGAAAGCTTACAATCCTGAACACATGGAACAGCGATTTTTTTTCCCAGGGAAAAATAAATTGCTGTTCCACAAAAAAAAAAAATAATAAAAATAAAAACTTCAAAACATTACATAGAATGGGAGGCTTTGCCCTCCACACTCCCCCCCAATGTGGGGGGAACCCCCTATTTAAATATACCAACTCTGAGATTGCACTACAGTGAGGAAAATGGCAAAGTAACAGAGGTGGCCAACCAATTTCTTTTCCAAGGAAAGAAATCACTTATATATCATTTCGCTATTTTGTTGTTTCGTGCTTTCAAGTTTGATCAAGATGCATTTGAAGGATTGCATCTTTGATTATATAATAGGAACCTGAAAATATGATGTTCTTCAGATGTAGATTTTCTAGACCCTGATCTGAGCAATGTATATCTCTGTTATTTGAGGACTACATTGTTCCTTGTTGCTGTTTTCTGCCCGCTCCATTATGCATGCTGCACCCTAGAAGAGACAATGCCAGGACCAACGCAGAGATGGTTATTGAGATTATATCTGGGAGTTTGTAACCAATGTGTTTCAAACACAGATGAGGGACATGACAGGGAACTTCTTCCTGAATATGGCACAGGCTATGTGCAATTCTTTCAGGGAGATAGCAAATGAGGTCATTCATGAGGCTCATATTCATCATCCTTGTCTCTCTGGTCCATAAGTATTGGCTGTGTGGTCCAGCTGTCTTATGCTGCCAGCATGCTGAGAGCAATATAATTGATTGGACTATATATGCACTGTTGTGCATGCATACCATGTAGCTGCCATGCTTATGTGTTATTGTCATGTGACATTTAATTATGCTTCAATGTGTGCATGATACTCATTAAGACATTACGTTTTCCTCCCACATTCAGCTGTCCATGCATTGTGGCAGTTAACCTGCAGCTAGTGCTGGTACAATAAGCCTGTGAACATGTGTTCTATTGAGGGAAATTGCCAGACAACAGATGTTATCCATAGTCTAGCACTACCACTATGCTATGGTTCAGATTTGTGTATTGTCATATCATGCATGTGCAACAGAAGGACATGCCATTTCCCATTTATTTTGGATAATAGTTGTCATGCTGTCCCACTGGCATGATTTGGTGTTGTGTGCCATGTACTGGCAATGCTGATGCCATCTGGGGTCATATACTGGTATGTCATACCTATGAGCAGTCCCCCTTTTCTGGCTGTATCAAATGCCAATGTACCATTAATGTATACACCATGGAAAGCATAATTTATTCTGTAACAGTACATTATGACATTTGCTGTATGTAACATTATCATGTCCATTACTTATTCATATAAGTTCACACATTACACCAATAGTTGTACACAGTAACTCATGATTGTACATGTCTGTGCACATAGTCAGATCCATACTGATGCACAATTGTATATTTTACATGCCAGCATTCAGAGTTATCACTGATGTGCTGTAATGAGACAGGAGTGTCCTCTGCTCAGTAATGAGCATGGTGTGTGACATACACCTGTAATTGTTTATTCCACATTGGCATGACAGGCTATTTGTATGTGATTGAAATTCTTAGCATGCTTATGTATGCCTGTTGATGTCACATGATTGCACATTTATGTGTGTGTGTGAGTTATACATGCCCATTTCTGAAGACTTTGGCAATCAGTCTGCCCATCTGGTATACATTCGCCATTTGCTCAAATGTATCTTGGGTTGGCTGTGCTGTACATATGCATTTGCAATGTGTAAACTTACCCTTTCGTCTTGCTTTTCCCTGATGTGGGCACATGTTGCCCATCTCATGTCCACCTTTATATTTCCATTCTATTTTGCAGATATGTTTGCATTTGTTGCAATTATTGACCATTGTCATGTACTACATTGTTGACATGATGAACATGTGCCAAATATATGGCCATTTTACAAGTTCTGGACATCTGCACACAAGTCGCTGTCTACTGCTTGCAATACATTCTTGTTCACATTATACTTTTGTGTTAACCAGTGTATGTTTTTGAAATCCATGTGCACAACCCAATATACTTTTTAAGCTGTAGTCTTAGATTTTTGCAAATATTCTTGCCTGTCACTGGTGTGTGTGTGTATGCGTGTTGACATTGCTTTCAAGTACATTCCATTTAGGCAACAGACAGTCATACATAAATGCCTACACCCGTGTGTAGCCTTTGACATGGCATATGTGTGTCACATATATGAATTCCATTACACGTTTGTTTGGGTTGTGTACACCTACTTGTGTATTTAGCAGAAATGTTGCTGATTTGCTGCAGTATTGCTGTTTAGCACTGTGCTTGTTTGTTTTCCTTTCATATACATATATAGAGGCTCATCTCTGTCCTTTGCTGGCATTATCTAGCATTCTTAGATCTACATGTGCTCATCTGTGATGTTGCTTGGCCTACACCTGCACTGCTAACAGACTACTAGATAGTTGTTTATTTATCCAGTGTGTAATGTGATCTTTATTACCATACAACACACATCTACCATTGCTCATACACATTCAGTTATGACTGCTACACGGTTTACACCATGTTGTAACTTGATAGTGCATAGGTTGATATGTTTTTCCTGCATTTCACCATGCCTGGTATGCATCCCCACTCTGTTTGCAAACTTTCTTTTGCCTGTGTTGTGCAGTGTGCTATCTATGTAAATTACCTGTCCTAACTGTTTTTTCTAACCTTTGTCTATGTGTTGTGATATATGTTCTATGGGTACACCTGCAGTGATGGACTTCCCCTCCACTTTCCCTATCTATACATTTCCTTCTATTCTCAAAAAAATAAAGCCTATTCTCACCACACACAAAAAAAAAAATTCCATGCCCCTCTGACTTTCCCTCTGATTTTCCTATTCTATCATCCTTCTTGTGTGCCCTCTTCTTCTTCACCCATACCCCACTTCTTCGTTTTGATCTCCCACTTTCCTTGGGTGTGGATTACCTATGTTCCCCATGCAAGTCCCACACCCATTATTAACAAATGTTAGCTGTGGTGATGTGACCATGATTGCCTTTCATCTTTATTAATTATCTTATAAGAATATTTATGGATTCCATCAGAATCCGTAAGTGAGAATTAGCATATTTTATAATGACAGAATTAAGGTAATATTCCATAGTTGTCTTTAAGCTTACTGGAGAGATTCTGTTATAGATATGTATTTAAGGCTGTCAGGATGCTTGAATTCTGAGATTTTTTTTCCATAACTTTGTTTATATACATCATGCTTTGACAACAATTTTTCATTATTTACAGATTACTTGTGGGCATTGTTTAGTGTGCTATTATTATTGAGATACTCCTTTGTGCACCAAGATATTCTGAGTTCACTGTGGCGCATTTACATCTTACATTGTTATCCACAACTGTAGAGGTAATATCAGTGTAATATTCTGGATTCCAATAACTTTATGGACATACCTAGGGATTCCCTAAATTCCATGCAAGCTTTGCACAAAACCTACATGGAGTTTGCATGTTTGTGCAGTGAGCAGGAGTGCTAATTACTTATTCATGCCTTGCACCATGTTTACATGTAAATAAGTGCAGTTTCGTGGCTAGCATCAGTGTCACTGGCCAGAAAACTGTGTACAGTAACACGAATAGCAGCAGATATGTAGACCAGTTTACTACGGGTAAACTAGGTCTGCGGGATTGTGCGGAATGCCACAATGATTTCCAGGGTTAATAATACAGCAGTGTATATGGTCCAAACACATTACAGGACAGTATATACAGTGCAGAGTATTGTGGAATCCCATTTCTGGCATTCCGTACAAAACTTGTATAAATGATTTGTAATGGTACATGGACTGCCATTTAAAATAAACAGTCAGAGGAAGTGTATATATATATTGACTAGGGTCACCCAGATGAATTGTATGAATTGTATGAATGAACACAGGGAAAGTGGACAGGGGAAACTCAATGTACAGTAGAGGAGGACATGTAAATGAAGACAGTTGTAGCAGGAACACTAATCACATATACAGACTGCACAGTGAATATGTATATTATTTGGCTTTGGCTGTCACACAAGATAACAACAATGGAGAATATGTCTTTGTGATGTGAGCATCCTGATATATACAATGGAGAGGACAACTATCAGGAATATCATATACAACAGGGGTTAGCTGCATATTGTGAAGCTGTGCAAAACAAGTTGTCTCAATATGACTGTAATGTCAGTAGAGGTCTCCACAAAGTGGTGCACATAGTTACAAGTTCATGGAGAACAGTAAACAGAAGCATGCACAATCATGGACAATATCAGAATAATACCACCAGCAATCTCATGTCTCTTACATAACTTATGTGATTGTGGGTGATCATAGATGGCTTTGCACAAACACACTTGTATAACTGTTATGAGATGTCAGCAATCTGTGAGGGTAATCAAGCACACCATCCCAACACTGTAACATCTGCTGGAGATGTTAGTAGGGACACTGCTATACCTGTATGTGACATTATAAACAATACAGGATAGTTGATAGGTGTGTATGGCATATATACTGCACAATCTACATTGTCACGAAAGTAACCAATGCCATCAATGCTGTCAAACAGCTATGTATGCGCTATGTCTATCGATGGAACAGGTATCACACATGTATCTAGTATAACGTCTTGATGGGAGTTCCACATTATCAGACAGTAATGTTTATGCAACCCAAAGAATACCTAGGTATGGCCAATAAGATGTGTGGAACTCACTGTGGCAAAGGTGGTTTACTTGAGTTATGTATCCCTGGAAGATGTGTAGGGAATTACATGAAGAAGGATGCACTGTACTTAGTTATTGTTGTGATGAAGGCTGGGAACTCAGAAGTTGTCTTACATACAAGAAAGTAGTCACGACTGTGGGCACATGCTGGTGGATGACCCACATACCATCTACCTCAGTACACAGGTCACATACCACTTGGTCTGCTCATAGGGTTGTGATGTATACATTATCATTGGGTTGTGAGTTTATTTTTATAATGTAACAAATCCCCCCATGTTTTTGTCTCATCTCATGTGTCTTCATGGCTGTGACCACAATTTTTGATGTGTGGATACTCTATTATACTAATATCACAGCTGGATTCAATGATTGCCCACAATCTGCAGTCCTCCCAACAGCCTGACAGCTGTTTGGACACAGGATGTGTATGTTATTCTTAACATCTGTGACCCAAATAATGGACAGGAAAAGGCTTAGCATGCAGCCCTGGTGTACGGACCTGATCACTGGACTTGAGATATAATTCACTTCACACACTTCAACATATTTAGATGTAACGTAAGTGATGCAGTGGTCTACACACTTGGTGATATAGGTGTTTATGGCCAATTGTGACAGTGTTGAATTAATACCTCAGTGTGGATTTGTGTCAGATGCCTTGGCCTGGTCAAGTTCCGCAGAATTATAGTGTTGTCATCATGCATGCTTTTAATGACCTCTTAACGAAATCTAACAAATGTAAAAGACATGAATGTAGTATAAATAAATCATGCACATCTTTTGCACATAGCCAAGATATTACAAGTGTCCATTTAGAAAAGGTCCATGCTGACATGTTGGCCTACCTCATAGATGAGGGGTTGTCTGTTTACTCCAGTTGGGGATGTCTGTTGGTATCCACATGCACATCTGTGCTTAGTTGTGTATTTCACTTACTATTTCAGTTGTATAGGAATAAATGATTTGTGAAAAACCCTGCCCTAATGGAAGTGCTGAAAATCAGCTATAGCTGATGACATCAGAAGAGTCTGGTGAGAGGACGATGGTAATAACAGTGTCCCACATGCTGGTGTAAAATGCTGTCTCTAATGTCAAGGAAGTGCACAAACTCAAGCACACACACATACACCCCAATTGACTGCAGTGAGAATAGATCCCCTACTTATCTAAGTACACTACACCAACTAGAGACTTCTGTATTTAACACAAGCACCAAAGCACAAGTCTAACTTAGAGAGTGTTAAACAACACTTTATAAGTGATGACATCAGCAAGTGTCTGGTGAGGAGAAGATAGTAATAACAGTGCCCCACATGCTGATGTAAAATGTTGTCTCCCCATTGACTGCAGTGAGAACAGAACCCTTAGCTATCTAAGTACACTGACTAGAGACCTCAGTACTTTACACAAGTACCACACCACAAGTCAAGTTCTAAAAGGCTGAAGGACAATTTATAGTGGATGAAATCAGCACTGGATCTTGGAAAGAAGATGCTGGGATGCCTGCATGAAATAGAGGTGTAGGCATGTGCAACTGTCAAAATATTGGAACTCTATTGGATTGGAATTGTAACTGTCAGCTACACACTTACATTCTTCTAACACACACACACACACACACACACACACACACACACACACACACACACACACACACACACACACACACACACACACACACACACACCAGTTGACTGCAGTCAGATTAGAACCACTACCCAAGTGTGCAGAGTAGAGAACTCAATATTTTACAGCAGCACCACAGCACAAGTCTGACTTTTACAGTGCTGCAGGACAATTTATAGTGGATGACATCAGCACTGGATGTTGGAGAGAAGATGTTGGAAAGCCTGCATGAAATGGATAGCTAGCCAAGTCCAACTATCAGGGTACTAAAGTTATGCATGTTACAAAATTGATGAGTGTGCAATGTATATTTGCTGTTGTGTTTTATATGAGTAGGTAAAATTTATAAGACAGCTCTACAAACTATATGCAAACAGCTGTCCACATTACTACAAGCATTTGAAAAATGGAATGTGTATTGTCATTATAAAGATGTGTGTGGTATATAAGAAAACATTTATTTATTTCTGCAGTGTAGTTTATATATTTGTGTACAAGTACTAAGAGACCAAGTTTGAGGTGCATAGGGGAGTTCAAAGATGGCTGCAGTGTACATATGTGTTTTTTTAAGTGCCTTCCTTTTGTTTGTGTTTTTAGATGTACTTTCATGGGATGAAGACTAAATGGACATTACAAAACAGTAATACATGCTATGGTGCACTTTTCATAGCACACCATTGAGCAGCAGGGTTGTGTGGACAATGGCAAAGTTTTTACTCATGCAAGATGCACATTTCTACTGCTTTCCCTGTTTGTGCACAGTTAAGCTGGGAGCAAATGCTAGCCTTATTGATAACATTTTAAGAGTTCTGAGTACTGAATGTATGAAACACACCTGCTGCATAGCTGACTCTGTGGCAAAAGGTTTAAATGCATTGACACATTTCTTTTGCAGCCCAGATGATATAGGGTTCAAATCCAGGTGTAGTAATAGTTTTAAATAAATAGTGATAATACAATGAAATAATTATTTATAGTACTTTCACTGTATGCTAGTGTGTGTTACCTTAGCACAGCATGTTTAAGTGGCATTGCGAGGAGCTAACCACATCATTGAAGAGCTGTTCACCATCATTTGGCATTGGTGCATGATGCCAAACTCTGCGCAAACATAGAGACCAAAAAGTGAAGGGCTCTATTTTTTTATTTTTATTTTTTCTTACTTATGTGTGTTGTGTGTGATTCTATTTTTTGACAAGATTAAAAGTGTTAAAATATAGGAATGTGCAGGAGGGAGGTAGGAAAGTACTATAGCTATCCACTTCAACAGTGTAAAATTAAAATATGTACAGAATGTTAGCTGAATTTGGACTGTCACCTCAACAAAGAGGGGTGACAACAATGCAATCATGTATATCCAATTGGACCAAATTAAGTGAGTCAACAGCACACATGTGAGAAGTGGAGAGCTATGCATGGGGCAACATTTTGTGTGGGACATGTGCCCTTTTTTTACTTCATGAGGGGAATGTTGGGTAAGGGACGTTGGTATTTCTGATTTAGGAAACTTGTGTAGATGAGGAAGCAGATGCAAGCAAACAGGACAAACAAGACAAGACACAAAGATTGTGAGGGACACAAAAGCTTGGGGGACACCATGATTAGGGTTAGGAAGAGAACAACAGAAGCCCATGCCTGTCAAATATGGGGACAGTGAAAATATAGTCCTCACCTGCAGGACAGTCATCACAATCCCCTTATTTTGCTGGAGTGCTTGATGTCTTCTCCTTCTCTTATGGACCATAAGAGAGAGCAATCTCTCTATCAGCATAGGTGTGCACCAATGGTGCTATGTGTGACTCTACACATGAACCCTGGCATCTCCTGGCAGGTGATAAAATGCCCACCTCCACCAGTTCTCCCGGAGGGTACCACAGCACCAACTGCTGAGGTAGTGCTACCTGAGGACACAGTTAGTGCAGGGGCAGCAGAGGCAGTACTGCCAGGTTGGGTCTCAGATGTGCTGGGCATCGGTGCTGGAGCTTGGTGGAGTGGGGGGTGAGATGAGCTACTGGGGTTGGCCTACCTCTGTGTGCTATAAAGAATTTTGTGTTTTGTTAGAGATTGATGATGTGGTAATGTTTTGATGATGCATAGAAAAAAAAGAGATAAGGGTTGAGGTGACAGAGAAAAAGAGATAAAATTAGTAGCATCATATGTGACATACAATGCCTTATCACAATAATTCAACTATGTTATCTAAATTTTTACATTTAAGTATATTTTCTAACAACTACAAACTGTAATTATGAATTGATCACAGTAATCCTTACAATGTGCAGGTGCATATGCTTGGTCTAATTATACAGATTAATGTTAACAGCAGAGCATTTATGCCACTTGTGTAGAATTGAATTTATGCAATATTTTTAAAGGATTGCACTATTTTATATTTGTTACTTATGGTATTTGAACCCACAATGCCTGACTACAATCTTACACTTGACTACTAAAATCTGTTTGTGCTACAGACTGAAGCATGCATACTTGCTTTTGCAATTAGGATATGCATGCTTACTTTACTGCAACTGTATGGAAAAGTTTTTTTTTTAATTTAAAAGCCACAATAATACCTCTCTTGTGCTACATACATGCCCCATTGCTTTCCTCAGTCTCTCCAGATGCTCAGCAAGGCCTTCCCTATTTGCAATGATTTCTGCATTAGCTGTGGAATGAGAAAAAGAGAATAGAAGAGAATTATGCATATCAGTCTTGCCTATATGTAGATTTCTATCTATTATAAATTCTTGTTATTAGTATACTTACAAAACTGTGGTATGTTACTAGTTCTAAACAAATCCAGCCACTGGTTGAGTGTATCCCTCTTGCACCTTTTCAGGTTATTAAAATGATGCCTACACCATTCTCCAGTGTGTGGAGTGCCAGTTGCACTGGAGACAGCATTGGCCAGACTATTCCAAGCCTCAGACCTCTACTGGGAGCCTGTATAGTCCTCCTGCAAAATCCTTTGGCTGTGGCAATTTACAAGGAATCCAGTAAAAATTCTGGACTCCTGAGCACCCCACCTCTGCACCCTAAATTGGGCACTTTCCCTTCTAATACCAGATATGTCAAACCAAAAAATGCAGCAGTAGATAATAATGATCTCCTGCCAATGCATTTTATCTTGTTTACTAGTAGTGTGCAAACTCAAACAATGATGCCAACCATGTTTTCACGATGTTAAGTGGAGAGCAACTGTGCCAAACAGAGAGGAAAGCAGTTTTGGAAACTGGAAAATTAATCCGACACTTGGCATTAGTTTGAGGGCTGTTTGCTGCTGGAGCTGTTAGGGGATTTCACTTTGCAGAAATTTACTGGGGGCATACATTTCAAGACCTGACACATTTTTGGTTTGGCTTTATACAGTGATAAAATTGATTTTTACAATGTGGACTTTAAACCTATGCATAAGAGACAGATCATTTTTTTCCACAGCAGTGATTTTCCATTTTTGCCGCAGAAGAAGTGCTTCTCAGACATAGTCATGAATTATATATGAATACACAAGACAGACTGAGGGGTTAATCTTATATGTATGTCACCACTCAATGTCTTGGTTTATACATTCAGGTGTATATGGGTCTTATTGAAGTCTGTCTGATGTCCATCCAAGACCAGATAACACAATTATAATTACAGAAACATATTAGTCTGTATATCATCAGTCATACATATAACTCTTATGAGCTCCATGCTGTACATACTTATTGTTATTGTTATTTTTAATTATGTTTACCTTTTTATGCAATATTTAATATAAAGTGAAATGGAACAACAGTAAAAATGCTTGGAATTTTCTATATTAGAACCCGGGAACATCTGTATTGCAGTCCTACCTGCCGCCCCAGGAATAGTTAAATAACAGTTGGATATTTACCTATTCATTATTAGATTCTGTGCATTAACCACTGTGGAACACCACTTACAGTGCTTGCGCAGTGCCCAACATAATTAATAGGATGTATCTGTTTTGAAATTGTTGACTGTCTGCTTCCTCTCTGCAGGTGTTCTAGACTTACAAGTGTTAGGAAAGGTTGCTAACTGTCGCTCAACACTGCTTAGTAGTATTGCATGATGGAAAGCAAATAATGTAACAATGTATCCTTTTTGAAATTAAGAATGTCTGAAGGTGCTGTGTGTGCTTCATGTGTGAGCTATTAGTCCAGGTTTGCATGATAATGTGCGTCGCACAAATGAGACAAGCAAAGCTAATCCTGCTTTAGCCTTGTGAGTACTGATGGCATTGACATTTTTGTCAGGGCATTTTACCTTTTCAGATGCACAGCCTTATTAACTTTCATTACAAGTGCTAATGTTACAACTGTTTCACTTTACACTCTTCTATTGTTATTTTAGTGAAATGTAAATGTCCTATATTGTCAATGACAAAAGGGTGTTAGCTTTCTAGGGTAGCCCATAGACACCTGTAAGGGAGTACTGGCCACAGGTAGAGGTGACTGGCAACTGCATAAAATGTAATGTTCTATGGTCAATGTGTACACGTTTTTTGGACAGTCTATTTGATAGCACTTATAACAGTTCACTGATGTTTTATTCCTTTTGTTTGGTAGCAAAATGTGTCATTTCCCTGTTGTTTTGGTGGTGGAGGAGCCAAGTCCCATTTCTGTGTTGGCACAAACAAGATTGTTTGCACAGAGGTTTGCTTTGGTATTGTTAATCACCTTGTTTTGGATCCAACCTTGCTTTGTGTGTGACTATGATATGTTTTTTTATATTTGAATATCTTGATTTTTTTGTTTCTCCAGTAAGTAGTATTGAAAAACTACTTTTATGTGTTATATCTTAGCAAGACTTTTATTTACATGACATTTATGTGTATTATCCTTCTTTTGTGTTTTATGTTACTTAGGACTATAGCACCTAGGCGTTCAATCCTCACAAACCCCCCTTTAGTGACCCTGAGAATTATGTCATTGTCCAAGCATTTAGGTGACATGTTGCCTTTCTGCTTGAGAGAGAAAGTAGGATATGTGTCTGGAAGAATGGAAATCTAGCAGCAGATAGTGGACAATGTCAATGTTGTTGGGGCCACAGCAGGACATATGATCAGGTGCATCACAGGGTCACCAACAGGATTTCATTGGTCTGGAGGAAAGCAGCTGCAATAGATGGGTACTGGGGGGCTGGTACACAGCCACCACTAACACCAAATGAAGAGTCCCTGTCCACTGTCAGAGATCCAGAGTCCTCAGTGGAAAGTGCACAACATCATGTGATTAATGTTGGTGCTGCTGTTTCAAGGAGGACAAGTATGTCCCAGGAGGAGCTTCCAGATTTACCTATGTCATCTGTTAAATATATCTTGTATACTAAAATATTAACAACAGTTCTTAAGTTTGTTTAACATTTTTTGAGGCGGACTAGTTATAGATTGATTAACTAGTTACAGTTAACAACACATTTTGGTTCATTACATATGGTCTTGAGGTGGACGTGCCATCCAAGTTTTTGTTAAATGTATCACTAATGGGCATATAAAGGGCCAAAAATTTTAACTCCCTGTGTTACTGTTAATTGTGATGATGGTGTCCTTACCTTTTGCTTAACTTCTTTCAGGACCATCCTCTTTAGGAACTTTGGAGTCATCTGCACACTGTAAGCCAAACATTTTTATTTCAGTGATAATGAGCAGTTCAGAGAAATATTTATTTTATCCATATGTGTGATGTGGGTGTCAGGACTGTGTGTGTATTGCTGTACTGTCTGTAATAGTGGCACCACTGTTAGTTTGTTAGCATATATTGAACCATAGTAGTGCAGCTGTTAATTTCTTTCCTGTGTTTGTTGCTTATTATTACAGGTGATCCTGACAGTGGAAATGTAGGACTCTTATCACCTGATGTCAGAGTATCAGCAGACTCTGATGATGGTGGGCAAATAAAGGGTGCAGAGGTTGAATCTGACACTGAAGTTGACATTCAGCCATCCCCTGTAAGTCCATCAGACACAGCCAGTAGGCCTATGCCAACCCATTCCAGTGAGTCCTCAGATATTGGACAGGTGGAGGGTGAGACACTCAATCAGGGTAGTGTTCTTACTGCAGCTTCAGTGCCTGCTGACTCTGGCCATAGCCAAACTACAGGTGAGGTGCCATGCAGGAGAGTTGTTAGGGGTGCTCAGAGGAGGCCTGCTGTCCATCTCCCACCTAATCTAGGAGTGTCTTTCCTTGCCACTTGATGTATGTTTAGGGCCATCACAGAGGTACAGCACAATCCAATAGAGCCTCTGAAGAAATGCTTAGGGTTGTAGATGTGGCACAGGATGACATGGGTGAAAGCCTCCACCATGTTGCCAAATCAATGGATTGGATGAATGACACATTGGTACAGGTGGTGTGTGTGATGGGCCATTTGTTGGGAGGGGGCAGCATCCATGTAAGCATAGGTCAGCCACATTATCCGATGTTAGCTGATGTGTCTGTGCCCAATCAGGCTCTTATAGTGGCACTACTTCCACTGTTCCATCAGTGGTTGAGGTGTCCACACCCAGGATTGGCAGGCCATGGGCTCATGGTCCTGGGCATACTCATGAGGAGAGCTCATCCAGCAGACACCAGTCATGTTCAGGTAACAGAAGTGCATCTGACCGTGGACATGGACATGCCGGTGCAAATGCTGGCAGAGCCAGTTCTCATTGTCTCGTACAATGACAATGAACTGCTACCTCTACCATGTGCAGCTCACACCTGTCTGATATACCAAGATGTAGAGCTAGCACAGAGCTTGGCTGTGTTCTTGCAAACACTCCCATACCCATTTCCTCTGGAGTTCCCGTACAGACACACACACAACACTTGCATGGTTCAGTTATGAGGATTAAAGCTCATTCTGTCTCAGTGGTCATTTGATACTTTATCCAAATGTCTGCTATTTCTCTTTCTTACTCACACACACTCACTTAGGTTTTGTGTCAGCCTAGGCTTTCTGTCCCACCCATATAGCACCCTGTGCAAGTGATAACTGTGCATATCCTTGTTTTCTATCTTTTGGATTAAGGAATACATAAGCTTTGTGTCTGATGCTCAGGATGCATAGTTGACTTAGTATATCTATGTCTGTGATGCTGTGTGCTAGATATATTGCTTTCTTATATGTTTTTGTAATGTGTACATGCTTCATCCACCCTTACAGCAACAAAGCTGAAATCAGACATAAATAAAAGTATAATAAAGGCTGAACAATAGGGAGACTTTTTAAATATTTTGGTCCTACAAATTTAGACAGTTGATAGAATCAATAGTTTTTGCATCAGGATTTTTAAGATGTCTTCTGAGGGTTATGAAGTCTGAAACGAAATGTGTGTCATTAATTTCTAACTTCTCTCTTTAATGATTTGCCAGTACAAAAGTATGAGGCCAAACAGGACATTCGGTGACCATCAGTACTTTTGAGAGGTATGAATGTGTGAATCTTTGATACCTGAGGCCTGTTACTTGATAGAAGTCACTGCTGTCACATGTTGAAATCGTTGCTGTACAAATCACCCACCTTTTACTTACTTACATTACCAAGTAACAGTATGCAAGGATATGCCATTCATTTGTATTATTGCACATTTTTTTAATATTCCAGGTTCAACACTTATCTTGTAAACCCAGCAGTCGCTACAGTTTTAGTTCAGGGCTGAGTCTGTCTGATGCTAGGAGTACACAGCTATTACATGGGTAGGTAAAGGTTGTGAGGGTTGCCTGAAATCAAGGTTGCTGTATGTATGTGCATAGGTTGAAGGTTTTATTCCCTTAGCTGGTAAGTGAGTGTGCTATACTTTGCCTCTCAGCCAATATGAGGGAATATTGAGCACGCCTACATCTGTCTACACCCACAGCAGCTGTTAGTTCCACCTCTGACTCCTCATTGGTGTGTGGCTGTGGAGAGCTTACCAGTAGTGGTAGAATGTGTTCCCCTTCCCCTTACTGATCCTGATGAAACTGTTTTCTCAGGATAGTGTTGTCTTATGAACATAATTAAAAAAATCCTTATGGATTTGACCAGCTCTCTAATTTGTTTGTTTAGACTAGTGAGTGTCTTTTTGAACTATTTTATCCTTTCCTTCTTGGCTTTGGAGAGGATTTTTTTTTTTCATTTTGTTGAATAGCCTGTGTATTCTAGTCCACCAGGGTGGTTTATTTTAGATTTGGACAGGTACTGTATCCTCTATGCAACTATGAATGTGGTTGTACAGCACTTCTGTGTGCAGCAAAGAGTAGGCGTCAGTGTCATTTAAGTTTGGAGGGCTTGGGAGTTTAATACACTGTCACTTAGTTTGAGGGAATTTGCTTTGGCAAAGTTCTTCACAGGTTTGAAGTTTGAAGGGGGCTCAAGGTTAGTTTTAATACTAAAGGAGATAGCTTTGTGACCAGATCTTACCAGGGAGGAGTTAATGCATTTAGGGAGCATCTCCCATGTTTGTGAGTACTAGGTCTAAGATATTTGTACCACTAGTTGTGGAGCTAACTAGTTACTCCAGGGTGTTTGCACTGATGAAGTCCAAAAACCTCTGAGCAAGTGAATTATGGGTGGCATAATTCTCACAGTTTATGGATGAGTAGTTGAAGTCACGGGTAAGTATGGTGTTAGGCAGAATGTTAAAAGGTTCCAGTAGTGTTAGGTAGGAGGTGTGGTTTTCATATTCATGTTAGGGGATCTATAGCTAGCAAGAATATAATAGGGGATTACACCTATGGTTATTTGGACATGAAGCAGCTCAAGTGAGTTATGCTGGACCAGTCTAACAGTGTATTTGTCCTTTATGAGCACTGTAACATCTCCTCCCTTTGTTTTAGCCTGAGCTGAGGGGGATCAAACTGTATGAAAGGCATTGTAGACTTTGATAGCCAGGGTGCTGTCCATGGTTATGAATCACTTTTACATGACTGCATATACGCCTGCCTTCTCCAGGGTGAGGAGTGTTTCCAGGGATTGCAGTTTTTATTTAAACTCCTAGCATTGAGTAACAGTACCTTTAGGTGGTCATGAGTGATTTTTGTTATATTGGAGGGTTTAAAAAATAGGCATGACCTAAAAATGGTACTATGGGGGTGGCTAAAATATTTGCCAGTATCCAGCAGCCAAGTGGTGACAAGTGCAAGCCATCTCAGGCAAAGCATCGTGGTTTGTCGGTCATGTCTTCCCAGACTGGCAGATATTGGATCCCCTTGTTGTGACACCAGACACTAAGCTAATTGCTGAAGTTAATCATTTTTGCTGGTATTGTGGTATTATCTGTGAAAGTAGGATGCTGCTCAAGTCTAGATTCTTACCCGTCTGGGACACTTATTCAGAGAGCTCCATCATGTCCCTTTTCATATAGTTCAGTGAGGTATGTCTTAGGTTGTCTTCACCTACATGCATTATGACTGTGTCATACTGGTATTTGTGGTTTAAAGACCTAAGTGCATGTGTGATCTGGTGGATCTTGGCTCCAGACAGACAGCTCATTACAATCTTCTCCTTGTTTAGCCTGGTAAGGGGGACATCAGTATGTCTTACCCAGGAATCCCCAAAAACTAGAATGTTTGGTTGTCTGGTATGTTGCATTATGGGCTTGAAAGTGAGGCTACAATGATTTTCAGAGTTATGTGTTGTGAGAGTGACCATCTTTTTTGAATATGCACAGAGGCTCTGGAAGATGCTCTTAGGAGGTCTTGGAGGTTTATGTAGATTACATGTGAGATATGTTTTTCTATGTGTTTGTTCCTTAGTGTAGGTAGTGAGTGTTTTTGGTGTAAGGCTGACAAACTGGTTTGCATCTTTTATATGTATATGTGAGAGCTTTGCCCCAATGACATTGTGTAGCTACATCTCTCATATACTGTGTTTGTCTGTTCTAAAATTAAGTGGCTGTCAGTGAGCATGAGGCAGTTGCTGCACTGTCTAATGATGCCTATATCCACCAAGCCACAAACAGAGATGTCAGGGAAGTGCCTATCCATTATACCAGATCCTTAGTAGATGGGAAGAAGAAAGGGAGAATTACTTAAAGGTCTAAGTGAGAGTGTTTAGTAGTATACTATAGGATTATCTGCAGTGGTGCTGCCCTGTCTATAAACTAGCAGCTCCTCAAGCAGCTATGTACAATGGATAACTATGGATAACATTTCCTATAGAGGATTTTAACCTGGAGATAATTGTGGGTATACAAGGCCTGGGTAACTGTGCTTGTGCAAGGTGTTTATAGTAGCAGAATGAAAGACTTTTACACAGTTAAGACCTCAGGCCAATCAGATAAACACACAATAAGCCTTCCATCAGCAATTCTCATCTCAGATGGGTTGAATCAGCCCTCTGCTTCTATCAGAGTGTAGAATAAAACCCTCTTAATGTATAACAAGCTTGTTTAACAAGTACAGGCTGAAAACGTTGACACATTTAAAAAAAATCAATAAATGCAGCACAGGACTATTAAATAGCTTTGAAATAGAGCAAGTGCAAAACAAAAAATACTTATATCAGCTTTGTATGTCCATGGATGGCTGTAGATGCAATCCAAGGGTCTCATAGTCACAGGCTTCTGAGCCAGGTACAGGGAAGCTCTAAATTAATGAGTGCAGATTTGGAGAAATGTAAGGGATTTATACCAGAAGGATGAAAGACTTTTACACAGTTAAGCCTTCAGGCCAATCAGATAAACACACAATAAGCCTTTCACCAGCAGTTCCCAACTTGGATGAGTTAAATCAGCCCTCTGTTCCCACCAGAGTGCAGAATAAAACCCTTTTAATGTAAACCAACCTAGTTTTGAACTCAAGTGCAGTAGCAAATGTTTTACATCAAAAATGCAAAACTCTTGCAGTATCACTAATCCTTGCAAATAAGTTCACAAACCATGAGAAATGTTCACAAATACAGGCAAATGTGTACAAATGTAGGAAAATGTCTACAAATTCAGAAAGAATTTGCAAAACTTAGAAATAGTTTAGCAAACCCGGGAGAAGTTGGAAATCCCAGAACAGTTTTTACAGTATCAGAGGTGGTCAGGAAATATCAGTATACTTGTTAAAGCCACTTAAGAGCAGTACAGTAATAAACAGTGTTTCTTAAAGAAGGGAAGGCTGAAAAGCAGTGATAAATTCAAACAAAACAATAAAAGCAACACAGAACTGTTAAATAGCACTGACATAGTTAGAGCAAATGCAAACATACTTAAATCAGCTTTGTAGGCCCACTGATGGCTTTATATGGAATCTGAGGGTCTTGTAGTCACATGCATCCAAGCCAGGCCCAGGGAAGCTCTGAATAAATGAGCATAGACTCACACAATTGTAAGACTTTTATACCAGCAGAGTGAAAGACTTTTACATGGTTAAGCCATTAGACCAATCAGATAAACGCACTACTTCTACCAGAAGTTCCCAACTCAGATGGGTTGAATTAGCCCTCTGCTCCTTCCAGAGTGCAGAATAAATCCCTCTTAATGTAAAATGATCTGGTTTTGAGCTCAAGTACAGTACCAGAAGGATGAAAGACTTTTAAACAGGTAAGTCCTCAGGACAGTCTTTTTATGTTTGTCTGTCTTTCCTAAAACCCTGCCTGAAAGGATGAATCCCAAACAAATAGTTCTGAAGTTATTTGTTAGAACAGGAGTGAACATTTTAATATTTATATTGATTAATGAGCTAGGCCTATGATTTTACTACTGTTTGAATTAGTGCCTGGCTTTAATATAAGTGCTGCTATAGACTGTTTTATGTAGGGATCATTCATAATCTCATCTTTAATAAAAAATATGGAGAGTGATAAGAATTATACAACTTATAACTGAATTTTGATTGAAAGCTGCATTGAAGCCATGGGGTCCTGAGGGCTTTAGAGTGCTTCAGGTTGTTGATCACCTCCAATACCTCCTTTAGTGAAATATACTTCTGTAGTTGATCTTTATTCCCCTTGGAAAAGTGTGAGGCCCTTAACATTTTTGCAGGTAGTATGCCACCTTCATGAGTGTTATTAGCAAGTATATATTTCAAAAGATCCCCTATAACTATTTTTCATACATCTTTAATATTAAGCTACTATACATAAATTTCTGGTTATTGTCTTTTATGAATAGAAGAATATTTCTTCATCTTCACATACTAAACAAGCATGTTTAGTACAAAATTTCAGGATAGTTAGCCACCAGTCATTTATTCCTGTTGATTCCTCTACTATAAATAGATTGACTGGAGAATAGATGGCAACTTTGAATATGAAGGACTTCTCCTGTCAAGTGTTAATTGTCAAACCTTATGAAATTAAAACTGTTGAGTGAATGGATTTATGAGGTGCGCTGAGCAGGGTTGGCTTGTAATACCAGCTGCTGGATGCAACCACCCCGTTAAAAAAAAGAAAGAAAGAAACAAGATAAACAATTAAGCTGTATTGTCAGTTTCTAAACTGACATCTTTCTCTTTCTTATCCTACTCTAAACTCTGGCTTTAATTAAATTCTTTTGTCTACAATTATGATGTACTAAATGAGCATTCATTTGTTTGTTCTTGTAAATATATATATAAGTGTTTAACTTAGTTCTTATATTTGAATTGTTTTTAGTTAATTTGTTTCTCTTATATGCTGTACTAGTTATCACTTTTAAATATATTTTAATATTGCATTTCTGTCTGCAGCTTTTCTCCTCAGGCCTCCATTGAAAACGGGCTACCTTGGCCCAATGGACTCTCCCGGTTAACAAACTGAAATAAATAAATAAATAAAAATAAAAAAAAAAACTTTTTTCCTTTACAATTTAAATTTACATTTACCTAACCCGCAATCAGAATTGTGCTCATGTGTGGAGTTCCAAGGTGACCCATTTTTGTGCTCTAGTGTTATTATCAAAAAAAGAGTTGCTTAACAGCAGTCTTTCTAAACTCATGCTTATTATCAAGGTAATCCCTTGTTTTCTGTCTAGCATTCTGCAGTTGATCCTCTTCTTGTTCTGTGAGATTTCCCCTATTCTGCAATACTTTAACATTGGTCAGTCCCTCTAAATATTTCTTGTTACTTCTTAACCGTAGCTCCCTTTCTTTTATTTCCACCCTATTTTAAACTCCACCTTAATTTTATCCCATTGCCTAGCTATAGTTTCAGAAGAAATGTCTATCCTCAACAACAGATTCTGAATAATCTCCACTACCGATTCCTTATTTTTTTCTCTTTTCAACAGATAAGGGGAAAACTCCATTATCTCATTTTTATTTCATTACCCTGTGCTTTTATTTTAGCTATTATTTGCGCATGATCTGAAATAGTTATTAGGTGAGTACCAAACTACATAAGGAAAATGGCACATTTTGGGGAACAATACATACAAGGGAGGAATGAGGTTTAAAAGGTGGCAAGACTTAAATAAGCTATGCAATGCATGTCTGAAAAAAAGATTGGGTAGATTATAAGTGATATGTAATTTTTGGAACTGGGAGTGTGTATCATTTGTGATGTAAAACTTTTGCAGCTAGGACTGTGTTGGTGAGGTTTGTTTTCATTTATAGAAATGTATGATTGCCTTTGTAACAAGTGATTGTTTAATAAATATTTTTCTAGTTTAAAAAAAAAGGCAGACATTGAAAAATGTTTGTAATGTTGCTTAGGCTATATGATATATAGCAATATATGTGAAGTATGTTTGTTATGTGAATTATAGATTGATTACTTTTACAAGAATGTAAACCTGAGAGGTATGTTTCTAGCACAGTATCTACTACAGCTTAGGAATATGACAATCATACCTTTTTCCAGTTTTTGTGCCTTCTGCAGAAAACAAAAACCTCTGAAAAAAGTGGTTCATTGGGCTGCTGTGTGATGCAGCGAAGAGCACTTCCTATTGGCTCCGGCTACATCAGGTGACTGAGGTACTTGAGACTGCTGGAAAGCACTAGGAAGCCTGAAACTGATTCAAGCACTCAGCTCTCCTTGTCAATAAGGAGAAATTACTCATATGCACTAAACAGCCTATAATTGCAAAGTACCTTGCAAAGGTAAGGGAAAACAGCTCTTGTCAATAAGGAGAAATTAATCATAGGCACTAAACAGCCTATAATTGCAAAGTACCTTGCAAAGGTAAGGGAAAACAGCTCTTAAACTTTACAAAAAAGCACCTAAACAGGCATGTCCAAGGGTCAGCTTTTGGTGATTTCTCCTGTCTACCTGGTGAATCTGGGCATACTGGGGCAATGTGGAAACTGCCTCATGTACACAGACAATCCTCTCCTCCTACCACCCAGCACTACAACCTGCGAGAGATGCACTTACATAGCCAAACTGGAAGCAAAGCTCTCTCCGGCCAAGATTGTGCTAGACAGTCAAGAGGAGAAGGTTAACACCTACATTACACCTCAAGCAGCTCATAGCCCTTCAAAACCCACACCATCAACACCCACACATAGCAACACTAAACCCACATATGCGGAGGCCCTTAACATTAACCTGCCCAAACAACAAGGACCTCCAAAGCCAAAATGCAAACAAACACCAGTCACAACCAAAGTGACACATAGCTCACAACACCAGTGTGCCACCCAACAACAGCCTCTAAGGCAAGACAATGTACCCAACACTTTAGTCATAGGTGACTCTATAGTCAGGCACACTGATGTCCCACTCACCAGGCTGAACAAGGAGAAAATTACAGTCAGCTGCCTGTCGGATGCCAGGATCCACCACATAACGCATGCACTCAAGTCACTCCACAACAAGTACAAATACGACTCTGTCATTGTCCATGCTGGAGTGAATGACTTAAGACATACCTCCCTGGACTACATGAAAAGAGACATGGAAGAGCTCTTGGATCATGTGACCCAGGCAGGTATGACCCCAGCCCTGAGTAGCATCCTGCCTTCGCCCAGAATGATACCACAGTATAAGGACAAAATGATTGACTTCAACAATTGGCTAAGCTTCTGGTGTCATTTAAAGGGGATCCGGTATTTGTCTGCCTGGGAAGACTTAATCGACAAACCATGATGCTTTGCCAGAGATGGTCTGTGCCTGTCACCCCTGGGATTCAGGTTACTGGCTAAAGCTCTTGCCACCCCTATAGTGCCTTTTTTAGGCAAGGTTCAAAGGATAAAACCACCACCATAACAGATACAAGCATGCAACATCTGAAGGTAATGCTACTTAGTGCTAGAAGTCTAAACCTCAAAATGCACTCTCTCGAGGCACTCCTAAAAATGGAGAACATCGATATCTGTGCAGTAACTGAGACCTGGTTCAAGGCTCCAGAGAGCACCCCTGTAATACCAGGCTACAATTCTTACCACACTTTTTGTCCACAAAACTAAGACTGAAACACTAAATGTCGAGGAGTGTCCATATTCACCAAGGATATTCACACCTCTAGGCTAGTTGCCCAACATAATGCATCTGAAATTCTCCAGGTGCAACTAACACTAGGTAAGACTGCAATCCAAATTGTAGCTTGCTACAGATCCCCCACCATGCCCCAAGATTCTCACTACACCTTTCTAAACATACTGGAAAATATTAAGGTACAACCAAACACCCTAATACTGGGAGATTTCAACTACCCTGCCATTAATTGGGAAAATTACTCGGGTACCAACTCCTTTTCTCAACGGTTTTTGGAATTCATAAATTCCAATGCCCTGGATCAACTAATCCATTGTCCCACCAGTGGCTCCAATATCCTAGACTTGGTCATTACCAACATGGGATATAGATGCTCCACACCAGTTGTCACCCCCTCATTGGTCAGGTCTGACCATAAGCAAATCACCTATGACATCCACATTCCACCCCCACCCCCCCAGTAAGGAAACCTCCTTAAAAAACTTCTCCAAAGCCAACTTCATGCTA
>NC_056731.1:1222902859-1222937859 GCF_019279795.1 Protopterus annectens | reverse complement strand
TGAAGCATGGTGGTTGCAGTATCATGCTTTGGGGTTGCTTTTCTTCAGCTGGAACTGGGGCTTTAGTCAAAGTGGAGGGAACTGTAAACAGTTTCAAATACCAGTCACTTTTGGCCCAAAACCTTCAGGTGTCTGATAGAAAGCTGAGGATGAAGAGGAATTTCACCTTTCAACACAACAATGACCCCATGAATACATCCAAATCAACAAAAGAATGGCTTCACCAGAAGAAAATTAAAGTTTTGGAATGGCCCAGCCAGAGCACAGACCTAAATCCAATAGAAAATCTGTGTGGTGACCTGAAGAGGGCTTTACAGAAGAGATGCCCACACAATCTGACAGATTTGGAGTGCTTTTGCAAGAAAGACTTGGCAAATATTGCCAAGTCAAGATCTGCCATGCTGTTAGACTCCTACCCAAGAAGACTGAATGCTGTAATTAAATCAAAAGGTGCTTCAACAAAGTATTAGTTTAAGGGTGTGCGCACTTATGCAACCAGCTTATTGTACGTTTTTTATTTTTTGTATTTTTCCCCTAACATATTTGTTTGTTTTTCAATTGAATTGTACAGGTTATAGGTCACATTAAAGGTGGGAAAAGTTTTGAAATGATTTACTGTGGTCTCTGTGAAGGCTGCCATCCCAGCTAGCTAGAATTTTGGAAATAATTCTGTGACATTGTAAATATTAATATGATCCATAGGCTTGTCTACAAATGCAAGAGAACTTTATGTTATGATTAAACTATATGTTATGCGCTGAGCTTCAAAAATGTAACCACAGTGCACTCTCCTTGAGAAGAGCAGAAATGTGTACAAACTATATGGCTATGCAATTGTTTTCATAGTAGAAGTCGAGACATATAGAGTTAACTTGCCAACTCTAAGAAAATAAGTAAAGAGTTTTACAATGTGCTGAAGTTAGTTTATCTTAGCTGAGACAGAATATCTACAGCTAAAGTTTCTTTTGATTGTCTTAAGACAGGGAAAATTATTAGTTTTCAAATGTAAAGTGTTTTTAATTGCTAGGTGACTTCCTGGCAGCTACACTTCTGAAAGATGAGTATTTTGACAGAGAATTTTTAAATTTTGTTGTTTCTGTTAGCCTGGGAACTAAAGCAGAGGTGACAAGAATGATTTAATCTGTGATGACCCAGCAGTAATGTGTATTATTAATTTAAGAAATATCTCAGAGAGAAAGTCAGTGCATTTTGTATCTTGTTCTGGACCTGTAAACAGCCTCTCACCAGCACTTCTTGCCTTGGTGTGTAAGTAAGTTATTTAGGTACAGGGTTTTCTCTTAGAGATAGATACAAATACAAAGGTTAGTTTAGATGTTTTCTGTATTTATGTGAGACTGTCCTGCAATGTTGTTATAAAATATTCCCTGTGATTTTGAACTCTGTTGTCAGTGTGTGGCATTATTGAGTATTGACTTGTGCTTTTATTATTTATTATTAAATATATTTAAACCTTTTTAATTGTGGCTGGTTTTGTTTATAGATGTTTAAGCTCTTAGAGTATTTGAATATGTATTTGGTGATACTGTACAAGCCACTCTTGAATAGCCTTAAAAGTTCTAGTTACACTATTTGGATAATAGTAAAATTACACAGTAAGATTGGGCACCCTTTGGCAAGGGCCTTTATAGTAGCTGATAAGGGTGGTTGGTGGCAGCTGGTACTACCTTATAGTCTGGGCAGAAGGGGGTAAAGCTAGTGAACCTGTGCCAGCCATCCCCAGGAGTGTTTGTATATAAATCAATTCTCAAAGTGTGTGTGTGTGTGTATGTATGTGTGTGTGTGTGTGTGTGTGTGTGTGTGTGTGTGTGTGTGTGTGTGTGTGTGTGTGTGTGTGTGTGTGTGTGTGTGTGTGTGTGTGTGTCAGCTACTTGGGCAGGGACACGAAGCTCTGGTTGGACAGAGAGAGTGCTGGAGGTTTTGGCTTGGCCACTCCACTGAGATCTTAACCCTAAAGCTGTGCCAATGGGGAGTCTTACTGGGGATCTGGAGAGAAAGGGAGAAACCAGCCTCAGACTGACTGTGACCTCTGTGTGCTCTTAAGGGGAAATTGTACTTTACTGTGTGTGTACCTATCATCCTCACAATGTGCACATCCCTCATTGGTTGTTAGTGGTGAGGATTGAGGCCCCTTGATTACTGGGCCAGTGCACGTGTGTCACAGTCTTGGTTTTTATATCACAAAAACTTGGCATTTTAACAGGGGTGTGTACACTTTTTATATCCACTGTATGTAAGTTTGGGAGGGAGAGAAATAGAAGCTTTAAACTTTTCCTGATTTTGCCTCATATAAAATGTGTGATGTTCTAGCAAGTGATTTTGAAAGTTACTTAGCCTTCAAAAAATGCATACTAATGCAAAACCCTAAGTATATAAAAGAACTACCATTCCATGATTTATAAAAAAGAGACACCTTTATTGAATTAGCATTGTGACATAGGTACAGGCACGTTTATATTAAAGTAAATAAACCGTATTAACAACTTCACATTTACAAACATTATATATCACATATACTTTTCTATACAATATAGTTAATCCAACATTACATAAATTGTTCAATTCTTGCCTTTTTGTAAACTTTATTCCTTCCCCAAAACATTTTCTGCATGTATCGTTACCACAATTTTCACTTTTTTCTATGCAATTTGCTCCTACCCTTTCCCTTATCCCAGCTATAAGTTAGATTTTTACCCGACTCTTAAACGAAGACATTGAGAGGTATTGGGGAAAGGAGGTGCAGTGTTACATACTTTATTCTGATAGCAGTGAGCTGAGAAAATAAATTCCTGTGTGGCAGTTATTTATGCAGTTTTTCATTCATTTAATTACATTTAGACATTTGTTCCCAGCTGTCCCCGAGTTTGAAAAATGTCTTGTTTCATATTTTCGTTTTTTTACTCATACACTTTGTGGTTTTCCTGGCAAATCAGTGAGGATTGTAATCATTAAATAATGGCGCATCCTATTACTAAACAGTTGTTCTATTTTACTGCCTTTGCCACTTTTTGTACCGATAATTTAGTATATATGGCTAATTGTGTTAAATGTGAAAATTTTTATATAGGTAAGAAAAATCACAGGTTAAGGGAAAGGATAAGATCACCCCTTTCTGAAATTAGAAGGGGAAATTGATAGTAATGCCCTAAGTAAGCATATTAAACTTATGGGGAAGATCATGTTTTTAAATTTAGAGTGCTACAGAAGGTAAAAGTTAATGCAAGAGGGGGAGATAATTGTCATGAAAACTGAATTACCTGAATATCAATGGATGAATTATTTTAGAGCATACAAAGTACCTGGACTTAATGTTAAAACTAGTGTAAAACCAAGTTTAAAGTATAAAAGAGAATTTTTATGACATGCTGTTTCATCTAAGAGTTTGTAATTGTATTGTTTTGTTATTAATTGATTGTTTAATTTGTGACTGATTAAGTGTGCTGGCCTGTATATATTAATTAGATGTGAGCAGAACTTTTTCAGCATTGAAAAAGAGTTACTTTAACTCAAAAGCTTTGTGTTTCACTGCTTTGTATTAATAAATTTTAGACAGTTAAGTCCTTGCTTGTGTTTTCTCTTTTGGATTTATTTTAGTGATTGGGACTTATTTGAGCACCAAGAGAATTTGTTTGTTTGCTAAATAATGTTGATAGACATTTGGATTTCAGACTTAATTATCTTTAAAAATCACGCTGATGCAAAATCTATTATTCTAGTAACTTTCTAAATATTTAAAGCAAATAATTCTTACTGACGTTGGTCTGTTGTCCACCATTACTTGTTATCTTTTTCCTTGATTATTAAGAGAAGAGATTGAGAGGTATAAAGAGGGAGGGATAAAGTGTGTTGCATACTTTAGTCTGATGGCAGTAAGCTGAGAAGATAAATACCACAGGGGTTGTCAGGGATGAAAATTATTGTTACTCACATCAATTATGCAAGCTACTTCAAAATGCAGGAACTGCAGAGCAAGGTACCACACTGTTTCTGATGAAGTCTTTTTTAAAGTTAATTTGAGATGAAAGTGCTTATTTGTTATTGTAAAATAAAGCTTTGATGTTCCTGAAGGAGAACAAGTTTGTGTGGTACATTGCTCTGCAGTTCACGCATTTTGAAGTACTTGTTTACTGTTTTTTGGGTTGTTTTACAAATTATGCAAGTTAAGCATTCATTATTCTGGCTTTGCATTAGTAGGGTCAATCCATGTGATGTCAGCTGAATATACATTTCTCACACTTTACTGTAGCTATTTTAACACTGCCAGATATCTGAGCTATGTATACTCAATAAAGTAGCTGTAATTGATCAGTATGAGGATTGCCTGTGATGAAAATGAGTGAATGTATCTGGTTGAGCGGTTGCAGTGAATCTAAAAGTATAAAGTTTGCCACAATCTTTTTCACTTTGCATTACAGTCAACCATCAGCATTTTAATCAATAAGTGCCTGTCAATGGCAGTTTGGGCAGAATGTGTATGATAACAAATAATTATTGGCAGTGTGCTACATTGAGTAGAGTTGCCATTTAATCATGCTTGGTTCTTTGGTTGAGTTTTTGGTTATGATTCCTTCTGTGTAGAATGTGAATACACTCCCTGTCTCTGTGAGGGTTTTATCCATGTGTTTTGGTTTATTGTACCAGATCATCAGTTATATAATATTTGCCTCTGGCCATTAGCACTTTTACTTTCATCCAAATCTAACACCAGAGGGGTACACAGAAGGTAAGTATCCCTTTTTGGAGGAAGAAGAAGGCAGGTACTATTCTCATACAGGATTTATATACCCTTGTATTTGTCTTCTATGTTTATTGGGAGACTACTATTTTGTTAGCTTTGAACATTAAGCTTTAGACACAGTTACTGTTTCCTTGAAAGAAAACAAGACTTAATTTCCTTCCTTACTTGTGAATTTTTCCCCTTCCTGCAGCTAGCCATCAGGAAATCCTGGTGCCCTTCCTCATTTGCCAAATCTATTGATGTTTCTTGCCCTCCATGAACATACTCCAGTAAGGGTCATGGCAGATGAGACGATCAGGACATCCTGGCTCTCCATCATGTTGCAAGCTGGAATTATGTTTTTTTTTATTTTATGACCTACCCTCTTCTCCCCCTTGTGTTTGCCTTGGTATGTCCGAGGGCTTCTCTCCTCTGTGGACCATGCCTCACTGCAGGGAGTACCTAGGCAAATGCCTTCCCTCCTGGGAAGAGTATTCCCATCCACCCCAGGCAGCACCATGGATGTCCAAGCTATTAATCAAACCTGGGCTACCTGGGCCATATTTACAGCTTCCTCCCTCTTCGCCATGGCACTGGCTCTTAATTATGACTTTTTGTTCAGGCGATGACTAAATCAAAAAGTAGTAAAAGAAAACTCTAAGATGCACCTCAGAGCATCTAAAATCCTATGAATTCTTGGGGTCTAGTGACCTCCAAACACCTGACTTAATAGCATTCAGCGAATAGTTTTGGCCTGTTAGAATTTGTTAAAAGTGTGAGGTAGGTCTAAAAACAAATACAAAGTGTGAAAAAGCAAGAAAGAAGTACTCTTTCTGAATGTAGTGGGGCCAGGATAAGAAAAAAAGCATGGGAGAGGGTCTGGGGAAGTGCAGGAGGGACTAATATGCATCAGAAGGATCCATTAAATCCTTTGTCTATGGCTTCATTTCACCCAAGGCTGATCTTGTTGACTGCAAGTCAAACATTCGATATATATCTAGTTAGTAAACTGGAAATAATGCATAGATAGATATGGTTGCAGTGTGTGGATGAAAGTGAATGACTGTATCTGATGCTTGATTACAAGTAATGATCATTAACATGCTGTAACAGAGTCCATCCATATTCTAGTTATCCCTACCCAGTCAGTTACTTCCTGCAGACAGCCCCTTGCTTTGAAGTCACTAACCACCATTGGCACTGAGAAGAACAATGTCTAAGTGACACAATGACACTGCAAATTTAGCTGAGCAACTATTTACAGGAGGAACTAGGAAAAAAAATGAAGGGAATACATACATAGATAGCTCTATGTTATAGACAGCTTTCTCTCTAAAGGCCATTACGTGAAATGCAATCATGCATGCTAGGGGGCATCCAGCTGTTGAAATGTCTGTCTGAGATCAGACTACTAATTCCAACAGACAGATCAGGTGTATATATGAATCCTAGAGCATTGATGCTTATGATATATCAGTGCACCTTTCCCTAGTACATACAGTGAACATCCCTTGAGAGATCCAGCCACAGGAACTGACCCCCTGAGATGCCAACTAATTTCTATGGCACTGTATATGTTTAAAAATTAGCCTGGTTGTACTTCTCATCAGCATACATTTGGAGTAGTAGATAGTGGCCCAATCCATAGTTATACTGGGTTGACTGGTAACCATTTCAAATGTGAGGACCTGCTATAGTGAGTCTTGTAATTCTGACACTGAATAACCAAATATCTGGACTTACATATGTGATGCCCATGCACTGGCCCAGTAATCAAGGAGCCTCAGTCCTCACCACTAACACCAGTGAGGGGCATCCATATTGGGAAGGATAACATATACACTCACAGTAAAGTACAATTCCCCTTAAGAGCACACATAAATCACAGTCAGACTGGGGCTGGTTTCTCTCTTTCTCTCCAGATCCCCAATAAGACTAATAACACTGGCACAGCTATAGAGTAGGGTCCTTAGCCAGGGTCCCAAGCCAAGTCCTCCTAGCACTCCCTCTGTCCAACCAGTACTCTGTGTCCCTGCCCACACACACTTTGAGATATGATTTATATACAACCACACAGACACTCCTGAGGAAGGGTGGCACAGGTTCACTAGCTGTGCCCTTTCTGTTCAGGCTATAAGTTAGTAACCACTGCCACCAGGACCCTTACCTATCATCTACTAAAAAGACCCTTACCAAAGGGTGTCCAATTATTACTGTGCAATATTATTATCCAAACGGTAAGTGTGACTGAGCAGCAAGGCCTATTTGCAGTGTCTTTGTACAGTATCACTATATCCATACAATATACTCTAGAGCTTAAATTACCTCTACACAAAACAGCCACACTGGAAAGGTTTAAAAATATTTAATAAATAATAAAAACACAAGACAAATCTCCACAATTCAACACAGTGCTAGTCAAGAGTTCAGAGATCACAGGAAAATATTTAAAATAATACTGTAGAATAGTCTGCCATAAATATAGAAAATAGCTAGACTAAACTTACTATTTTCTATCTACTTCTAGGAGAGACACTAAAGTCTAAGATCCTACTTACATACAGACAGAGCAAAGCAAGTGCTGGTGAGTGGTCAGTTCTGAATACAAATGCAAAATGCCCTCTCTCTGTCTCTGAGAAAGTCCTTTAAATGAATAATACATCTTGCTGACTGCTAACTCATTTTTGATTACATCATTCTTAACAATTCTCTGGTTTCCCAGGCTAACAGAAACTTTACATTTACATTTCTTAGTAAACTTGCACCTGGTCAGGAAACCACAGTAATTAAAGACATTATATATGTAAAATCTAGCAATTAACTCTGGTCTGAAAATAATATTAAGAATCTGCTGGTTCAGACACCACTGCTCTGAGCCCTGAGATCAAACAGTCATAAAATGATTGACTTATCAGGTTTCTTACAGCAGAGTGCACTGTTGTTACATTTTTCAGTTCGACATCCAATACAGTCTTTTCACATTTAAGAGAACAAGCCTGTGGCTTATATTAATATTTACAATTGCAAAGACATCAAAGGAGCTCTCACCTTGTCTCCTGCCTTGCCTACCTTTTGGCACTGCTGACAGGTCCTCCAGTACCCTGTTACATCTCTGGAAATTCCAGGCCAGTAAAAGTTCTGCATATACATCTCTTTGTACGTTTTATGCCCATATGACCTGCTAAGGGAATATCATGGGCTACGACTAGAAGTGCGAGATGGTAGGATCTAGGCACTACCAACTGCTGTATCCTTTCACATTCTAGCCCTCCCTCAGGGTCCACTCTCTATACAGTAACCCTTTGCCCCAGTATAGATTCCCCCTTCCCTTGAGAATTAGGTGCCTCACTAGCTACCTCTCTCAGGCCTTGCAATGTAGAGTCTGAGAGCTGAGCATGTCTCAACTCTCTCTTTGTAACCCTTCCCAGCTCCCCTTCCACAGAAAGTCTGGCATTCTCTGACAATGGTGCCTCACTGTCAGCTTGGGTACTACTACTCACCTCTACCTTTGCAGTCACTCTGTCCAAGGGAACATCAGTACTCACAAGCAGCTGTGGCTCACCTTCAGTCTCACTGCTACAGAGTAGCTCCTGCCCTGAAGTAACCACCTCACCAGTCCTGGCTGCAAGTATGTGGTCTGTCTGTGTCTCCCCCAGGCTACCAGACCCACATGCTTGTCTTGAATCCTGACTGAGTGTAACTGCATAAACACATGGTACTGCCTCATCAAAATCCTTCTCTATCAGGACATCTGCAGGATGGTAGGTTGGTACCCCTGTTGTCTCAAGACAACCTACTAATTTTGTCTTTCTCAGAGTGCACTCTGAGTACTGGCTCTCTCACCTTTTGTTCCTCACCTTGCCTCCGTGGACATCTGTATACCACATGGCCTCACCGGTTGCATTCAAAACATTTAACCCTAGGTCCTGGATGTGTACCTGGACTAGTGTCTTCCCCTGCTACTGGCAGATTCTGTTTGGGCAGTCTGGGCTGCCCACCATGGGTTCATTTATACCCATGAGCAGTACTGGGGTCCCTTTCCTGTGCAGGGATGCCCTGCTTGCTAGGTATAGGTCTCCCTTCTTCCCCAACTCATCTGAAGTAGCATATTGTCTATCAGTTAACCAGATCCTCATGTCCTCAGGCAAAGTGATAGGGGCGTGTTCCCTCACCAAAAGGTCTGCCAGCCCCTCAAAAGTGGTGACCTGACATCTACTCACCCACATATGAAAATAAGTGCTCAGTTCAACAACATATTCACACACACTTTCATCTGCCTTGCATCTATGCTCACAAAACTTTTTCCTATAAGTTTCAGGTGTTAGCTTAAAAAATTCTAACAAACAATTCTTAACAGCAGTATAATTAAAACAGTCAGTGTCAGACATTTTGGACAAAATAGTTACAGCTTTACCATGGAGTAAGGGGGTCAGGAACTGTACCCAGATGCTTTGTTCAACATCATACTGTTTACATACCCTCTCAAACATATGAATGAAACTATCAGATTTATCCCCATTTGTAAACGGTGGAAGAAATTTACTGACCTTGTGTTGTACTTCTGGGGTCTGGTTACTCCCTTCCCCATTACCTCCATGACTCTGGCAAAGAGTCAGCATCTCCTTTTCATGCTGCCTCTGCCTTTCCTTCTCCTCAGCTTCCAGGAGTAGCAGTTTATCATTTTCCTCAGCCTGTAGACATCTCAGTCTCTCTGCTGCTTCTGTTTTCATATGCCTGGCCTCCAACTCAAGTCTCTTTAGGTCCAGATGGCTTTTTTAAGTCCTCTGCAGAAAGGTTGAGCTGTCCATTCTCTGAGTGTTGTAAATCTCCACGGACAGTCTGATTGCTGTTTTCTGATGCAGCTGTGACCAAAGCTGCAATCATGTCTGCCTTAGTCAGGTTTCCATGCACCAATCCCTTAGATTGGCACATCTCAGCCAAATGGCTCCTTGACAGCTTGCCATACTCCTCTGCTGATATGTTTGCCTGCTCTCCCTGACTAACTAAGCTAACAAAAGAAATAAAACAGTTGTGATCTGAACTGTGAATATTCACTGTGTGGCTGATTTAGAGTACAAAAACACCTTAGTGATCACTGTACACAATCTACAGGAATTCACTATCCACACCACTACAAGCCAATTGCCAACCAGTTAATTATGTGGTGTGGATATCCTACCACGGCCATACAATTAATATGCAATGCCCCTGCACTGGCCCAGTAATCAAGAAGCCTAAATCCTCACCACTAATATCAGTGAGGGACATCCATATTGGGAAGGATAACAAATACACACACAGTAAAGTACAATTTCCCTTAAGAGCACACAGAGATGACAGTCAGCCTGGGGCTGGTTTCTCCCTTTCTCTCCAGATCCCCAATAAGACTCCTCACTGGCACGGCTATAGAGTGGAGTCCTTAGCCCTGGTTCCAAGCCAAGTCATCCTACCCATCTCTCTGTAAAACCAGTGCTTTGTGTCCCTGCCCAAGTAGCTGACACACACACACACACACACACACACACACACACACACACACACACACACACACACACACACACACACACACACACACTCAGAGACACACACACACACACACACACACACACACATACACACACACACACACACACACACACACACACACACACACACACACACACACACAAACACACACAGACACACACACACACACACACACACACACACACACACACACACACACACACACACACACACACACACACACACACCTGCACAAATTGAGATATGATTTATATACAACCACACATGCACTCCTGGGGAAGGCTGGCGCAGGTTCACTAGCTGTCCAAGTAGTAATCACTGCCATCAGGACCCTTACTTATCAGCTACTAAAAAGCCCTTACTAAAGGGTGTCCAATTATTACTGTGCAATATTATTTTCCAAATGTAAAGTGTGACTGAGCACTAAGCTTATTTAGAGTGAGTTTGTACAGTACCACTATAAACATGTTCTGCAGCTCAGATGGCTTAGTGGTAAATTGCTGTAGTTATGGTGTGCAGGATTTTGGGTTCAAGAATTACAAGGGCTGATTATTTATGCTAGAGGGACAGGTTCCTAACCCAGAGACTTCTCATACTCTGGAACAAACTTCCCATTCACATCAAGCAAAGCATTTCACTGGCCCTCTTTAAGAGAAATCTTGACGAGTGGATGGGCAATAGGAAGTTCACCTTGGGGATCACTTCAGTGGCCTTGCTTGACAGGGGCACTTGGAACTAACTTTGGGCAGTATGATGCCAGGGAATCTTCTTGGGCTAGGCTTATATAGGCTCCAGGGCCGTTAGCTTAGTACACACCTATGAATCTATGAACCCATGCAATGTACTCTAGAGCTTAAATTACCTCTACACAAAACAGCCACAGTTGAAAGGTTTAAAAATATTTAATAAATAATAAAAACACAAGACAAATCTCCACAATTCAACACAGTGCTAGTCAAAGAGTTTAGAGATCACAGGAAAATTCTTAAAATAATACTGTAGAATAGTCTGACATAAATATAGAAAACAGTTGGACTAAACTTACTATTTTCTATTTATTTCTAGGAGAGACACTAAAGTCTAAGATCCTATTTACATACAGACAGAGCAAAGCAAGTGCTGGTGAGTGGTCATTTCTGAAGACAAATGCAAAATGCCCTCTCTCTGTCTCTGAGAAAGTCCTTTAAATTGATAATACATCCTGCTGGCTCATTTTAGATTACATCATTCTTAACAATTCTCTGGTTTCCCAGGCAAACAGAAACTCTACATTAACATTTCTTAGTAAGCTTGCACCTGGTCTGGAAACCACAGTAATTAAAGACATTATATATGTAAAATCTAGCAATTAACTCTGGTCTCAAAACAATAGAAATAATATGCTGGTTCAGACACCACAGCTCTGAACCTTGAGATCAAAACAGTCATAAAATGCTTGACTTATCAGCTTTCTTACAGCAGAGTGCACTGTTGTTACATTTTTGCAGTTCAACATCCAATACAGTCTTTTCACATTTAAGAGAACAAGCCTGTGGCTTATATTAATATTTACAAATGACTGAATTATCTACAAAATTCGATCTAGCTAGACTGACAGCCTTCACATATCTTCAGAACATATACTAAGTCTAAGATTGCCATTTCTCAGAATATTCCCTTTTCTCTGAATTATGGCAATCTAGTAGTTGGCATATGTAAGTTTCAGGAGGGGCTTGCCCTGCACATCATTTGGTGTAGGGGGATTGACCCTCCAAAAATAAATTTTTAAGAGAAAAGCAATGGTCAGCATTCACTCTTCTCCTCCATTTTCAGTATTTATTTTCTGTTTGTTGACAATAAACAATCTGAGAGGTGAAATTGCAAAAGGGAGCTGGGTTGGCTGCATCACATGTGAGGTACACAAAGCATATACATTAGCTATCAGTAGTTCTTTCATGCATCACTAACCACATACTGCTGCACAGTTACTGTTGCTTGTGGCCACATTACTATCCCTGATATTTCCACCAGGATATGAAGGATCACCTCATCCTTTTTCCCCAGGAGTCAGCAATGCTATCTAGCAGCTGTGGTTTCAATGGAACATTTATCATGAATGGCATTTGGAATTGCTCTAGATACCCTGTGCTGTTTAAGTAACCTTTGATTTATCAGTATAACCGGAATCTGTGCCATGCAGAGTTACCAGTATCAGTGTTGCCAGCCAGAATGTATGGTATCTGCACCCACTCTGTTATTTCTTTCAACTGTTGCCAGATTGCAGATGATATTTTCTGCACCATCCAACATTTTGCAGCTGTTTGCAAAGTACTCCAACATCTGCCATGATACATGATTACATTATTATATATTGTTCAGGAATCTTGTGCACAGTGGTGAATGCTTGCTTCAGTACTTTGTAATGATCGAACATAGTCCATCATCTAACTGCTTTACACATTACATTGTTTTATAGTAGCCCAAAATATTGGGCACATCAGTAACACCTTTTCTGAGCTGTTTTTTCCCTTTATTAACTCGTCTGTCACTGACTTCTCTTTTGCAGCCCCAGGTTCTTTGAGTTATATCCTTTTTACTCTGTTTCTTTAACCACAACTGTACTGAGTGATGATTCTACCTTCTTATACATCACTACATCATTTTATCCAGAACTTTTAATGTACATTTTATAAATCTCAGTCTGTGTCTTCAATGTGGGAGAACATAATGAAAAAAAATAAGTGGGGAAGCAGTTCTAGTAAAACAACACATTAAGCAAAATCTCAATTATTTTAAGCCTGTGTACAGGGAAGCCATCAATGCTTTATTAATATCCAGTGGAGTTTCAAAAACATTTCTATGATTTAAGGAAGACTCAGCCTGACAGAGTCCGAGATCCTGTATCACATAGACCTAAGCCTTAGGGTGGACCCAAAATAACCCATCAGATGTTAGAACTCATAGTTTTCTTTAATATGTGAGACACTACCAAGAAGAAAGAGGATGTCACTCACTTCCCCCCAAAGACATTGTCAAAACATATGACCATAATATGAATCACATATCTCAAACGTCCACCACTCCAAGCAGTCACCATGCAAAGGCTTTTGACATTTTTGTGGAGACAATTACCATTTCAACAGACTTTTCCAATGGACAAAGGAATTGTAACTATATCATAACATTTCACCCAAATTAGAGGGCAGATTTTTTTTCTATATGTTCAGCACCTTGATTCTCTCTCTACTAAAGAGCCCCATTTGTTGCACAAGGGCAAATCATATATGGGAGACAAGTTGGACAAGCACACCAAGCCTCTTTAAATCTTCCCAGCCTTAACCCATTAATGCATAATTAAGAACTTATCAGGCTGCTGCAAGAAATCCAGTTTTCTGACTGTCACTCTTGGTTCACAGAACCACATCCATTGCAATCTCAAAATTCATCCCAAAAATAGAACAGGTAGTATGCAATAACTAAACATACCTTCCAAAATCTCGGTAAAGAAAACAGAACAAAAATTCCCAGCTGCAGGAAATAAGAGAATCATGTCAATTAAGGATATTATAGCTTTTGTCCTCCACATTTCTCACCTGAAGTGATCACCTGTGATTTACAGCTCCAGATTAGACCTTAAAACAAAAGTCCAAACAGAGGTTTGAACATTTACAAGATAAAGAGAACTCTGCATTCATCATTTGTAAAAAATATTGAGGTAGTTCTCCAAAGGACATCTTATGGAGAAAGGACCTACTACAACATATTTTGCTACTCTGTTAAAGGTACTCTGTTAAAGGCTTTTGGCCGAGGCGCTAGAGATTTTTACAACTGCTGTTTTGTAAATAAATTCCTTCTTTGGAGTTACTGGATTGCTGCTGTGGTCTTTATAATATTTTGCTACTTTGTCCACCTTAAATCAACAAGGAGGGGTTTCTCTCAGCTACAGTGAAACTGCCAGCTGTAAAGGCCACTTATGGGACCCTGGCCACCCATATGCATCAAGGCTGATATAAATACTTCTTAATTCTTGAAAGCTTAGTATTCAGATAGTCTTCATAATCAGTAGTTTCCATTTAGCTAAATAAGTAAACGGATGGCACAGTGGTGGATGGCGCAGTGGTGCAGCGGTAGCATTGTCACCTCACAGCAAGAGATTATCTGGATTGATTCTTCGCTGGGGTGCCTTCTATGCAGAGTCTGCATGTCCTCCCTGCATTTGTGTGGGTTTCCTCAGGGTGCTCTGGTTTCCTGCCACGTTACAAAGACATGCATCTGGACCCTTTCTCCCCTGCCCTCCGCTGAAAATTGGCTTCATTCCAAATCAGACTTTCCCAGTTAACAAATGTTAAATTAAATAAATAAGTAAAGTATTTGTTTATTTTACAGGTAAGTGAGCTGGCCTACAGCAGTCCCATTTCAGTTAAGATTGAGTTACAATACAAAAGATAAAAAAGAATTCAAATTATGAGGCTAAGAAAGAGTCTAATAAAATATGTACAGACAATAAACAAGAAGACAAATGGACTGATAAGTTATTAACAACTGCAAAAACTAAAAGAGAGTTAAATTACATTTTTATAGTGCTAGTGACAATGTAATAGTCAAGTGCAGATGTAACAGAATGTATCAAATAATTATTGTAGACTACTTTATTAAACCAAAAAAAAACACAACATACTCTTTAAAAAAGATTAGAGCTGAATGCTACAAGAAGACAATTTGTTTATTTTTCTTAGTTCACTTGGCTGGTAGTTCCATATTGTTGGTTCTAGAAGAAATGAGTTACAGGAAGAGGTCAGTGAATAAACAGGCACCTGAACTGAGATAGTAGAGGCCAGGGAATATTTCAATTTTTTTAAGCAAAGTAAAGAAAATGAGCAAAAATCAAAATTTAATGGACAGCCATCCTTTTTTTTTCAATGATTAGCCAGCCACTGGGGATGCATAAGCCAGTGCATTTCTTTGTGCTAGTCCCAAGTCCAGATAAATGGGGAGGGTTACATCAGGAAACTCATCCAGTGTAAAACATTTGCCAAATGACATATGCAGACAACAATACAGATTTCCAGACCGGATCGGTCGAGGCCCGGGTTAATGGAAACAGATAATCCACTGTGGTGACCCCTAACAGGAATAGCCAAAAGAAGAAGAAGAAGATAGTGCTACCAGCATCCAGGTTGCCTCAGTAATGCATTTGCATTTTTACACCACAAGGATTTATGTCTGTGCAGAATATTGGCAGATCTGGCACCAATAAATGGTACTCCATAATGAGTGATTCACATTGCTGACCAGTATATTTGAGGATCTAATGCATGAATTAAATAATACAAAATGTTTCTACTTAATAAATGCACAAGGGTGGTAAGTAAGGGAGGGTCAAGCTACATTTTACAATATTTATAGGTACTGATAAATCATAAAGGCTACTTATCAAGTCCTAAGATAAGCAAGTCATCATTAACCAAGCTGAGGCATTTGGGGTATTGCAGTCCAGGGAATAGCTATGTCAGTTTGCAAATAAGATGATTAGTAGTATCATTCCAGGAGCCTCAGTCAGATGAAACTACCATAACACCTGCATAGAGGTAAAATGTTTTATTTAATTGAGCCATCATGTTAATATTGGGAAAAATGATTGGTTCAAGGATAGACCTGGAGCAATTAGATTAACAAGATAAAGCTGAGACTGTATAAAAGCTGAGACTGTCCCTGGTCAACTGTTCCAGACTGAGATCAGCAGAAATAGACCAAAAGAAGCAAACATTCTAGAATGATCAATAAAAGCTGCACATTTAAGATAACCTGATTTTGTTACTTGAAATAAACTATTAAAACCACACAATTCACACACAATTCAGTAGTAGTGCTGTGACCATTCTGAAAAAAAAACAGACTGCTGGTTAGATAGCAGGCCAAAATCTCATATGAGACTTACAATACCACATTTTCTGAATAGGTTATTCGAAAGGAATTTGTTTTCAGTGTCCTTAGATAGGTTCATGTCTATAAAGCTGACTGAGGACTTGCTATAAGAGATTGTGAATCAGAGGGAAATAGTGGAATTATTGATATGGATTTATAAGCAGACTTCTGGAATAGCTATGGGGGTAGCCATGGCCTCCAGCCAGGCCAATGTGGCTCTTAGAAAATGAGAGGAGGATGCAGTGTACCAAAGCACCTATTTTGCATCAATGAAATGCTATCTCCATTTCATTGATGACATCTTTATCATATGGGAAAGGGAGATGAATGACTTTTACAACCATAAACAAGAGAGATGAGACCAATAAAAGTGGGTACAGCCTCTCATATTACATGTGATACAAGCATTTATAAAGACAAGTCAGATAGAAAAAGTCTGTAATAAAGCTTCCACAATTTGTTTCAAGGAATATGACCCCCCACAAAGGAAGACACACTCTTTCATATTACATGTGATACAAAACAGACTAATAAAGTCCGGTGATAGCCTCATAAAAGTAGACATTTTCAGTGATCAAACTGTAAACCACTCTACAAACCACTCTATAAGATGGACCTGATATATCTCAGGAGAAAATGTTTTCTTAAATTAGTTCTATAGTGGTAGCTCATGGTGTGTTGTTATGTTTTGTTTGTTAAAAAAAAATAACTAAGAATGAGTTGCCATAGGCTGCTGAGCTAGTAAACTCTCACGGGTCTTTCAGGAATATTTATATAAGGGACTAACCAGTAGGCTTTGGAATTGCCTCTTTGTTTTTCTTTCTTCCAGATTTTCCTCCAGTCAGCTCCCCTGGACCCTCTTACCATTCTCTGTGACTACCTTTAAATTACTGACCTGTTGAATGTAACATATTAGAGCAAGAACACTCATCCACAGACCTATTAAACTGAATAAAGAAGGAGGGTATCAGTGAGAGAGAGAGGCAGAGAGTCTCCTAGATCTGCTAGTTAAAGTGAGCTTTACCAGGACTAATCCTTTGCACTTGGTTTCTAAATATACAAGTTAGGATACATTTTTTACTGTCAGCTTACTTTCTGCACAGTGAATAAATCTGCTTAAATTATTTTGTCATACCCAACCGTGCTAAGGACTGTTTAAGTTGTGGAAGAATTGCCATTAAACAGTCAGCAGTGTGTATCACTTTTCATGCACATAGTATGCCAGGAACAGACCAATGCAGGACCAGTGGGTTGGATTTACAAAGTTGACTCAAATACTCTACCATGATTAAAAACAAGGGTGGGGTATGGAAACATTTCTTCTTAGCAATCCATAAAATCAAAAGCAAAGAGGACTGAATACATTTAGGCAGTAACTTGTGTAGATTTGTTGAGAAGTAACACTTACTCCTTCTCATCAAATATGGGCTTAACCTAACCATCTCCAGAAATGTGAATGGGTGAATAGTTTTGAGAGCTTTCATAAAATTTATAAACAAAATCCCACATCATTTTCCACAGAAATTCAAAAGGTAGCTACAATATAGATATAGATATAAAAATGTCCATTGGCTCAGCTATTAATGAACGCCACATTTGAAGAACTGATAAGCTTTGAAATAAAAGGAAGTAGATGAGCTTCTAAGACCTGCAATAGGATATTAATATCCAAATTAATCAAAGCTATAGACCTGGAGCTCTCTACTTCATAATGGTGCATACCAGGTCATGAAATGGCAATCTCAGAATAGCTCATTGTGAAAATACCCTTAAACAAGGGTCACATTATAGGTCTTCATCACCAACAAATTCCAGTCCACAATGACTAGCTTATAATAATCAGTAAGGAGGACACCAAATCCAATAAACATATGGGGCCTTATGTACTTGATTAATTTGTGAATTTTATACAGAGAAATTGGGAATTCTAATGAGATAGTCATCATCACCAAGCAAGTCATCAAACTATAAGATTGTAAAAGCAATCTCTGTATGACATACAGCCTCTACATGTTTACTGATGGAAAATTATCACTTATACTTCATCAGCATTCTCAAGTGATCTTATCTGATCCATGTGATCCCTCAAGCTAGTCTTTATCAGGTTCAGAAGAGAGATTAAATCTCTTTTTCCAAAAAATCTTGTATGTATCAGTGCCTGCAATCCACAGAATTTTCCTATCAATCTCCCGTAGTTTCTGGGTAGTGCCATAAACTGGTCTACAAAAATTAACTGAAATAGCTAATCCTTCTTGTCTCAGGAAAAAAGCTACTGCCCTTCCCATTTTGCTATATAACTGGTGTATCCTCAAGATATGGCAAAAATTCTTCTCCATGAGGGAATAAATGCCATAGCATTATTCTGAACCTGACTGCCAGTCTTTACCAAATTGCTTGTGCTTCGGTTTCTGAGCTTGTACAGCATTATATCAATTGTGTGGACATTTAAAAATGTAACACTTGTACCCTTCTAAAAAGTTTACCTAGGCCTCTAACATTCAAGAAAATTATTTGCAAACCACCCATTCAGTATTGTAAAAGACAAGTGTGAACACTTGAAAAATCCCTAATTATTTTTCCACTACAGTACCAAGTGCTGTTATAAAAAAAACCAAGAGAAAATCACGAGTCAGAAAAAAATAAATAATAGTAACAATAAATAAATAAATAAATAAATTGAAAAATGTAAACTGCACAAAAACAATGACCAGGAACCCATACTTGTGCAGTCAGAATCTTTCTAGAAATGCAGCCTCCAAAAAAGCTCCAAGCTCACACAAACATGTGTGTTTACATGCTCACATCATCGTAATTATGCATTTTTAGAAGTGATTTAATTTGTATAATTATGCATTTTCAGATGTGATGTAATTTATTAACTTGATATGTTTAGAATTTAATACATAATTGCCCTTTAATGCAAATGTATTAAGTAATGAGCCCTGTATTTAAACAGCAATTGTTAGAACAGTTGGTAGCTCTGCTGAAGTCCAGTGGCTTGATATTTGGATGAAATTTAACTGCTACTCATGCTGTTTATTTATTTTATTGTTGTCTGTCTCTCAAAGTATTAATAAACTCAATGAAAAGGGTAGCATCAATGTTGGTGTGAGCTTGGCACTTTTTTTGGAGGTTGTATTCCTAATAAATAAATAAATAAACAAGAAATGATGGCTGCCCACCTCCAAAGGAGTCCAAAATGAGATGTATTCTCAAACAAATTTAAGAATGCAAACATGGCACTGGGAAAAGCTCACCTTTGAAATTCTTGTGTTGGCTTAACTAGTCCTACATGACATGGGTCTCTCCAATCTGAAATCTCCCTGGTCACATTTAACCCTGTGAGATCTTTGTGCAGCTCTTTCCAATGGTTGTTGGTGGCTTCTATATTCAACTTAGACTCTTCTGTCATGTGTTCCTTTTGTTATTAGTCACCATGCCTCAGAAATCATCTTCCCTGGAAGCTGAGAAAGTCTAAGACCTACCTTTTTGACCTATCATTTTAACCTCATTTTCATTTTTATTCTAGGTCGTATTTCTCAGCCAAATCTTTTTGTCTGTACTCTTTTAAGTTGTTGTTTTATTACAAAAGTGCTTTTTTATCACTTTAATAAATCTGAATTGGAATACATCTTGGGAAGCTATGATAAATCACAATACTCCATGCCCTGGTTACAATGTAAATAATAAGATGGCAGTATCCATCGCAATACTCCATGCCCTGGTTACAATGTAAATAATAAGATGGCAGTATCCATCGCAATACTCCATGCTATGGTTACAATGTAAATAATAAGATGGCAGTATCCATCACAATACTCCATGCTATGGTTACAATGTAAATATTAAGATATCCTCTGCAAGATATACCTGATCCTCCAAATCATTCTGTTGATGTTGCAGAATAACTTCAGATCCCTAGATCGAGTGTTGCTGATGCCATTTGAATTGTTGATGTGTAGTGAATCCATCAGCAATGAGTCAGAGGATGCCTTGTATGCCAGATACAGGTCACTTCATAGCAGTCTGTAGGATACCAAGTACAGTGACAGACCTTTGAGTTGGGCCATGTAGGACATCTTGCTTAGACCTTGTACCTTTTTAGTATCTCTGTGGGCATTCCAGTTGGTGCATGTGTCTGGACAGATGCATGCTAAAGGGGACTTTATATTCAATGAATGCTCTTAATGAGAGCTTAGTAAAGGGAGACAATGACATCCCTAGATCTAGATACAATCCCTTTGTTTATAAGCTGTGCAATATAGAAGAACTTTCTTATGACGATGGACACATGTTGGTCAAAAGTTAGGTCACTGTTCACATAAGTTCCCAAATCTCAAACAACTGGGTCAAGTCTTAGATGTGTCTTGTCAGTGCGGTAGTTCTCTGGATTAGATGACTTCCCAAAGTCTATGTTATTTGGTGTTTGAAATTCAATAAAAATATTCAATGAAAAAAAGTGAATATACAGCTGCATTGCAATGCCCTGAAAAAAGTGCAACAAAATACATTTTTGTCAGTGTCTGCAAGTTTGTGGTTGCTAAAGAGCAGTTGCATTACAGTTCATTCCTTTTATCACAACTCACATAGTAGAGTGAGAGAAATTGTTTTGAAAATGCTGCATTCTCATTTCAAAGTCCACTACATTTAAAATTTTCGGTAGTTTTGTTTGGTGTTATTTTGCTTCTCCATCAGCTACCACTATTTGCAATTGCTGATAACACAGCTCTTTTCAGATTATTTTCTTGTTGGAAAGGTATTTGCTTCTTCTGCAAGTCTTGGAAACCCTAAAGGTGGCTATAGTTAGTAGCGGGGTATGTAAGGTGCACTCATTTACCCCTCACCAAGCTCTTGTTTTGGATAAATGTTCACTTTATGATCTTATCAAAATTTTAAGCCCTTGCTACAAAATATTCAGTTTGCTAGAAAACCCATTACATATTACTTATTTAACAGCAGTCAGAAGATGCAATTGTATTATTCACTACTTCATCTCTTCATATATATATATTCAAAAGCCTGCGTACAGGATATTGGGCAATAATGAAAAATGAGTATTCCATTTTCTTTGATATGACTGCCTAAAATGTAGTTTTCATTCTGTCCTTAGAAATTAATATTTTTTGCAGCAGGCACCTTCTTAAACATCCAAGACTAACCTCATTACATCTCAGCCTGCTGTTAATACTGCTATAGATGTTTTTTAACAAACTTTCTTCTAACTTGAGTAATCCAGAGCTTCTTTAGGATGTGATAGCAGCAGTCATGTCATATACCAACATTTTTTTAGAAAAGTAGACAAAACCATTATTGTCTGAATAAATATATTCTTTGCATTTAATGCTACCATACTGTATGTGTGTTTAGAATTCTTTTATACTGTTAATTGTTATCATGTGCACATCACCAATAGTATATTAAAATAAGCTACAAAGACATTAATAACAAGTGACCTGGATGAAGATAGCAAACTTCCTTTGCTACTGTTTATTTCATTGAACAACTCAGTAAATTACATAATGAAACCTGAATATTATGTGCTAACATACTACATAAGTATGCTAATATACTATGAAATGTATGTTGTCTATTTATTATTTATTTATTTATTTTTGTTTACTGGTAAAAGTACTTAACATGTCTCATGTCTCAAAATTAACCCGGAGTTACTTTTATTTGAACATAACACATATCTAGTCATCTGTTAGTTAATGTTTGCTTAGTATGTTACAAGGACAATATTCTAGCAGTGGAAATAACATACTTGAATCCCTGCATTTAATTTTAAGTATTTCAGAGTAAGCATTTATAGCTATGACTATGAAAAATAAAGTAAACTAGGATGAAGGAAAAAAGCAGTAAATCTAATATTTGCTAATCAAAGAGAAAAGGCGAGGAAACTGCTACATAGACAAAATATCCAAACAGCTCATATACATTCCTGACATTTACAGAGTAATGCATATTTGAATTATACATTGATGTATTCAGGAGAAGGCTAGCATCTCTCATCACAGTCAAAATGCAGCTTGACAGATTTTAAAGGTCTGAACAGATTTCCATTAAAAAGCAAACAGATAGCAATTTGAACTATGAGGTAACCCTGCCTATAAAATATGCATTTTCACACTTTTGATATGTTTTTATGCAAAAGATAATTACCTAGTTATCAGAATATGTGATGCTTTTGTATTCCAGACCACAAGACTACATTTTATGTATATTTCAATAGAAGACAGTTCTATACCTGAAGAATATGCTCCTATTTTGTGTATTATAAGCTATGCATATAAATACAATGTTATAACCATTATGCTTTCAGTTGTATGGCAAAAAAAAAATATCTTAGGTGCAGGTAATGGCACTTGGCTGTGTCTTGTGCCTAGCAATTCAACTTAACAAATAAAGTTACCAATGTCATTGGCCCTCCTGTCCTCATTAGATCCTTACCATGTTACGGACAGTGGCTTAGAAAGTCATATGTAGTATTTTATGCAGAAGTTGTATAAACTTATTAAGATGCTTACAGAGTCCACCATCACTTTAAACATTCAGCCAATGTCCTACGCCCACCAATCTCAAATCTCCCTTGAGAAGACGTGTATATGCCTAGGGAGATTCCACTAGTGGCTAATCTACCTGCCATGCCCTTTTGGGTGGAGGATAGAGCAGCACAGCATGACTTTTCACCCATACAGCTTTTTTATCACACTAGTATCAACTGTCCCATGGAGCTTTCACATCACATTAATATGAGTTGTCTACTTAGTTGTTTGCTGTCAAAGTTGCCACTATAATTCTGACACTGCACTCACTGAGACTCATGGATGCTCATGGATGGAGTTCTGAATTTCTGACTATAATGAGCTCATGTGTGTGATTTCCGGTATTCACATTATAATTTCTAGACTAGACGCTATCTCTACAAGTTTAGTATAACCTCTCATAATACACTGGGTTCATTCATTTATGTTGTACTGGAGTTCTTTATGAGGTCTGAAGTAGTGCATCTCTTTTGAAGGAAGCTTTGGTTATTCCATTCCTTTAAAAAAAATCTCTGGATGCCCAGGGCAAGGACTTGATAAACTATTCCTGTACAAAGTTATTAGAAACATTGTTTATGCATTCCTTGGGGTCGATTCCAAAAGACTTGTCCTCAACGTAAATGACTAATTCTGGTCAGGTTACTGGTTTTGTCTACTTTATAGGTAGGCCTAACACCCTAGAAAGTCACACTGAGAGCAAGCCTTCTGGAACAGGGGCAGGCTTACAGCAGAGTAAGCCACTTACAAATGGGAGCAAGTCTTTTTAATGTAGCCTTTTGAATCTTAATTAACAGTCTGTGAGCTCAAAGACCCATCTTAATATGGGTTTTGCTCTCAACATAGTAGTGAGAGACTGCCCTCATTACTACAGTTCTTCTCTCAGATAGAGATAAACATTTAAGTCAGTCCTTGTCCTGGCTCATCTCTGTAACATTTGACACTTTCACTGTAATCTGACCATCTCATTCTTACTATATCCCTGTACCACCCTAGACTAATTTAATTTTCTTCATAACTGTCAGGATATACCCATACGGTGGTTCAAGTCTCAGAGTGCAGAGTACCATAGGCCTTGTATTTGGTTCTGTTATTATTTACAGTATTTATTTGGAGGCTGACTGTTGCTTGCTCTGCTGTAATTGGTTGAGCTCTCTGTTGTCACTCACATCTTGTTCTATTTGTACAGGACACCTTAAGACTAAAATTAACTGATTAATAGCATGAGCAAACCTCTGCAGTTCAGCTGCTTACAGGTACATATTATTAACAGCATATTACTCTTATTCTTCAGCTAAATTCCTGTACCTTTTCACAGTATAGTCACAATCTCAGTGCTGTTTTTTTTACCTATGCCAGTATGACTTATGTCTGTTTTACTTGTACAATTCATTTGTTTCCTACTGCCCATCTCAGATTTTGTGTTCTGTTGCCATGGAGTTGGTCGTAGTTCTTAGACTATGGCATGAATCACCTGACATTTGCTCATTTACTTATTTGGTCCTGCATATTTGGGATGGACAACCATAGTGGCACAGGGAGTGTCCCACTTTGGACTATTTCAAGTGCTTCATACAGACCTATGCATTAAATTTTGCTTTTAATAATAACTAAGTTCATAGGTTTATAGGTTCATAGGATGATACTAGACTATTGGCCTGGAGGCCCTTATAAGCATATCCAAGAATTTCACCCGTGTTCCCAAAAAGTCAGCACCTGTTTTCCCTGTCCAACAGGGAAAGAGATTGGATCCCAGGGGTATATTTTCTGTCTCCAATCCAGTCATCCAGGTTCCTCTTAAAGAGGGCTAGTGAGTTACTGTGTTTGACATGGAGGGCGAGCCCATTCCACAGATAGGAGAGTCATTGGGACACAAATCTATCCTGCTAACAAGTTCTATTAATGTCACAGACCAGGTTGAAGGCTTGCGTGTGGGTTGCGTGAGTGGAGTTTGACTTACAAATATGCAGAAACTCCATCAAGGCTGAGTCTAAGATGGCACTGTATGCCAGACACAGGTCACCTCTGAGCAGTCTGTATGAAACTGAGCAGAGGGACAGGGCTTTTAGCCTATCTGTATAGGATAGGTGTTTGAGACCCTGGATTTTCCTGGTCAGGAACCTCTGTGGTCTCTCCAACTGCTGCATATGCTTGGCAAGGTACATGCAGAAGGGGGCATTGTACTCAATAAGGGAGAAGTACAGGGGTGTTATGACCTCCTTGTTACTGGATGAAATACCCTTCCTTATGAGGAGGGCCATGGAGAAAGCCTTCTGTACAATGGAGGCAATGTGGTGGTTAAAAGTCAGGTTGCTATCAACCTGGGTGCCCAAGTCCCTCACAATTGATTGCGTGCTTAGCACATTGTTATTAATGTGATAATTAGTGGGGAATGTCATTATCCCCAAAGTGGATAATGATGCATTTCTTGGCATTCAGTTTGAGGCCATGCATCTGGCACCAGTCATTAGTTTAGGTAAGGGCCTCTTGGAGGACGTTCACATCACTAGGGGAATTTATGACAGTGCCCAGCTTGTGGTCATATGCAAACTTGGTCAGTCACAGACCACTGGTTTTGGCTTGCACCTTAGAAAAGTATATTACAAACAGTAGAGGCCCCAAGACCAATCCTTGGGTTACACTGCTTGTTACGGGTCTACTGCTAGAGGTGGCTTCCCCTATTTTGACTGAGTAGGGTCTATCAGTAAACCAGTTTGCTACCCATCTGGTAACATATGGGTTGATGCCTAGCTGGAATTGTTTATCTGTTATGCCTGAGTGGGGAGCAGTGTCAAATGCTTTGCCTAGGTTAAGGTAGGTGGTGTGAACTGTCTTCCCCTCATCCATGGCTTTGGTGACTATTTCGAAGAAAGCGACCATGTTTAACAGGCATGATCTCCCTTTGACAAAACCAAACTGTGTGGGATCAAATGTTTGGTGGTTGCCAATGTCTTTGTTTATAAGGTCCATGATAATGCATTCCATGGCCTTGCAAATCAGGCTAGTTAGATTGATGAGCCTATAATTGCCTGGGTTGGTGGACGCTCCATCTTTGTGTAGAGAGATGACAGTGGCTGTCCTCCATTCTGCTGGGATGAAGCTGGTGCACAGGCTTTCGTTGAATTGGGTGCCTAGTGGTGCTGAGCACTTTTGCCTGAGTTCATGTAGGACACAGCCAGCAATGTTGTCAGGTCCCATAGAGGCTATATTTTTTGCCTTTGAGAGGGCATTAATGACCTGCTCCCTAGTGATGAGGGGAGGGGGGCAGGTGCTGGTGATGTCCTGGTTTACTGATGGAGGGACGGGGGGGGGGTGAAGTTTTCAATGAACTTGTCTGCCAGCAGATTGGCTGTATCTATGGTATTTGTGTATGTGGTATTCTTGACCACCAATTCAGAGCAGATTTGTGAGTTACCTTAGAGATTGCAGACATGCAAAGAAGGCCTTGTGATTGTCCTTAGTGGACGTGGCCAATTTGGACTCGAAGTTAGCCTTAGAGGATTTTACCAGTGACCTTATTTACTTATTCAGACAAAGGAGAGATTGTTTCCAACTTGGCACCTGCTCCTTCTTGGTCCTGGACAGCAATTTTCTTCCTTTTATTGTAGAGTCTGTTTATTGCTGCTGTCCACCAGATAGTTTACTCTTCCTTGAGGAAGATGAATTGGTCCTGTCAGGTATTGCTGAATCCATGCAGCTATATAGGTGCTCATATAGTTTTTGGTGCAGGCTTGAACATTAGTGCTTGTTCCAGCTGAAGAGATGGTGTCTGTGAAGCTGCTTATGCCTGCTCTCAGGAGGATGTAGTCAGCTTTGAAAAATTTTTTTGTTCGACCCTGGCAAGGGAGTGAGGGGGGGGGTGTCAGTGGAGATGGTGACTTTGAAAGTGATTACTTTATGTTGGATCTTACCAAAGAGGATGGCACTATAGGGGTGCTACAGTGGCTACTCATGTTGGTTAGTACCAGGTCCAGGATATTTTCACTTCTTGTGGGGGTGTCGACCAGCTGATCCAATGCACTGGCCTTGATGAAGTCAAGGAATCTCTGGGCATTCGTGTTTGAGCTATAATAGGTCTTCCACTCTATGGTTGGGTAGTTAAAGTCACCTAGGATCAGGGTAGAGGGTTAAATCTTGATGGATTCAAATAAGTACAGATAGGTGGAGTGGACCTCCTGAGTCATGGTTGGGAATCTATAGCTAGCTATGATTTGAATAGGTGTTTTGTCAACAGTTAACTGCACCTGGAGTGTCTCCTGTGCATCATACTATTTGACCAGCCTGAAGGTGGGTATGTCTTTGAAAATATTGAAATTCCACCTCCTTTGGCTTTGTAGCCCTCTGTTTGAGGTTTGAAGGTATGGTAGGACAAGTGACCTGGCAAGGCTTGGGTGCTGTCCACAGCTTTGAACCAGGTTTCAATGATGGCATAAATGTCAGCATCTTCTAGGGTGAGGAATGCTTGCAATGAATGCAGTTTCATGATAAGACTCCTAGTGTTTAGCAGCATGACCTATAAATTTTGTTTAGAAGAATTTTTCACATTGGTAATTTTGTCCTCATGACTTTGCCTAAAGAAAGGCACTATGGGGAAGGCAAGGACCTTTGCCAGAAGAAGCCTGAAGCCCAGGGGAGACAGATAATGGCCATCTCTAGCAAAGCATCATGGTCTGTCAATCATGTCCTCCCAGGCTGTCATGTACTAGATCCCCTTGGAATGACACCAGAAACTAAGCCAATTGTTAAAGTCTATTATTTTCTGTTTGCATTGAGGCATTATTCTGGGTGATGGTAGGATGCTGCTTAAGGCTAGGGACATACCTGCCTGGGACACATATTCAGTGAGCTCAAGCATGTCTTTCTTCATATAGTCCAGAGAGGTACATCTCAAGTCATTCACACCAACATGGACTATGACAGAGTCATGACAGTACCTATTGTTGAGAGACTTGAGTGTGTGAGTGATATGGTAGATTCTAGCACCTGACAAGCAACTTACCGTGATTTTCCCCTTGTCTAGCCTGGTGAGGGGCACATCTGTGTGTCTCACGATAGTCTCCTATGACTAGTATGTTGGGTTTGTGGCTGGGCCTTAAAGCCTGTGAAACACAGGCATGTGTACTATATGTGGTGCTTGGTGCAGTGGGTTGTGATGTGTGTGTGTGCTTTTGCCTCGGAGGTCTCTTTTGTTTAGGTATGTTTTTGTTGAGAACCTCCACATATGTATGTAGAAATGTGCTGTACAGGTGTGGGAGGTGTTAGAGATGTGGTGTTTGTGGTGTGTGTGCAGACAACCTTATCAGTGCCAATGTACTGGCTTGTGATTAAGACAGCGAGGATTCTAGGTTCTTAATGTAGTTGCATCTCTCACATATTGTGTTCCTGGGTGGTAGAAGAAGAGGGTTGTCCATGTACATGAGGCAGTTGCTACACTGTCTCAGGATGCCCATATCAACTAGACTAGCAGGAGAAACCACAAGAAGTTGTCCATCCATGGTTGTCAGAATCTGTGGAAGAGAGGTCAAGGATGGAAGGGTGGGTACTATCAGAACAGAGTACCTATAGGTGTGAGTAGGGCTGGATAAAATCAACACAGTAGTTGCAAGGGAGGGCGTCAGTTACACAGGAGTGCTGGTAAGGGAAAAAATGCAACTGAGATACCTCACAATATGTTAAAACAGTGCGCAACGATTAAACAAGCACAACACCCTGCAAACACAGGGTTTAGGTACCAAAAAAGATGGAAGAATCTAGAAGCACGGATTGCTACCCAATCCAACCCCTGCACTTTCAACCAATCACTCATGCTAGAGAAGGTCAGGCAGCCCTGTTACTCTCACCAACAAAAAATACAAGCACCTACTAGCATAAGATGACTACCAGAAATACAGGAAACTCAACAAGCAAAACAACCAGGCCTGGATACAGCAGGCCTCTATCCAGACTATGCTACCTGACCAGAACACAGAAACCTCACAGAAAATGCACAGAAAACCACAGATAGACCACTCACAAACAGAAAATATAACTCTCAGTATGACAAAGCAGTTTACAGTTAAGTAATTCAATAAAAATGCGATTACAATAATGAAAGATTATCTAGCAATGAAAATACAGTTAAAACAGTATAAAACAGTACAACTTGCAGTGAAACAGTAAAAAAAGCTTTATAACAGTGCAAAATGTAGTAGATTAGTTGGAGAGCACAACTATAAGCTTTAAGAAGTGCAATTCAATGAAATAAATGTAAAAAACAAAAAAACTTATTCTGCTCTTGGAGACTCAGGGAATTTCTGCTAAGTCACAGTAATGAATCACCACTCCTCAGCCTGGAAAAAACAAGCCAGTGTAAACTGTCATATTTCCCCTCTATGACAGTAAGGTTTGACGTAACACATTTGTTTGACTGACTACTGATCTTAAAGTAAAAATGCACTAAAGAATCAATGAGCAATGCTTCCCACTACAGTCCTTATAGCTTTTAGCCATAGCCATACCTCTCAACTATCCAAATTTTTGCAGAATGTTCAGATTTTTGCCTTGTATTTTTGGTCTGTTACTCATAAAATTTTGGTTTTCTGACAAATCATGGAGGATGAAAGTGAGAAAATAATGACAGACATTTTACTTTCAGACCTCAAATCCATATGCAAAACCTGTTGTTCTATCAACTTTCTAAATTTTTAAGAGCAATATTTTAAAATGTGTCCCCATTTGTGGGCCTTTGTCCCCTCATTATTTATGGTTTTGTCCAGATTTCTGCTCTAAGAGGTTGAGAGGTATGGCCCATAGCAAAGAAAACATAGAAAAGCTCTCAAACTTGGACTACTCAAGAAAAAAAAGTCCCAGCTCTTTATGGGTGTATATGTGTGCCCATTGTCTGCCATCTCCCTCCATTCTTTCAAACTGATCCTTTCACCTGTCCATTCTTCTCTTTTCTCACAAAAGAAAACATGCCCTACCTTCTCCCAAGCTCATCTTTACCTTACAGTATTTCTGCTGCACCTCAAAGTGTTTCTGCTGTGCTTCACAGTGTTTCTACTGCACCTCACAGTGTTTCTGCTGCGCCTCACAGTGTTTCTGCTGTGCCTTGCATTGTTTCTGCTGCAGCTCGCAGTGTTTCTTCTGCGCCTCACAGTATTTCTGCTGCACATCACAGTGTTTCTGCTGTGCCTTCCAGTGTTTCTGATGGGTGTTCTTCTGTGTTTCTCTGCTTACTGTACTGCTTCTGCTGCTTTTGTGCACCTCCCTTTCTACTCTTTTTATAAGCCAGTAAGGAGTTTAGCTTACTGAGCACATGTTCACAGTTCCATATAATTTTCTATGTTGTTTTTTCCTTTGGAACGTGCAGTGACAGACTGCAAATATGGATGAGAACCCCCTGTGCCTGCTGCTTTCTCATTCATGTTTTCACAGATTTTGACCATGGAGAAACATGACCATTGATCTGCCTTTCTCCATAAATTCTCAGTTTTGTCACTTTGTATAAGGGGACCCTACCAAATCCACAATGGCCAAATGCTTGAGTAGCTGCTCTTGAATGACATGATCATTAATCAGATGATGTCTGCGTGTCAAAGATTTGCCCCCGTCCCTAATGTGGATTGATCCTGAATTAAGCCTTGAGGGATGCAAGGGGTAAAGTAGCCTGAGCAGGATGTATGGAGGCTTTCTTTCTTCCAGAGAAAAACATCCATCTCAAAAAGTGAATCAGTGCATTTTCTACTGACTGAACCTCTTTTTGAAAAAGAGTTTATCTATGAACAAATAAGATATTACATATGGGTGGTCCTAAATGGGATGTATGTTATAAAATATGCTACTTCTAAGATATTGATGACATTTTAACATAGTGTATGCCAATTAGGCTGGAGGAAGTCCTCTCTCCCTCTCTCATTGGGTATGATGCATTTGAATTTAATGATACTTTAAATTAAGGCAGTTAACAGATGAAGAAAGAGCTGTGTGCTCCTACTTTATTCAGTATCAGTGGTTATGTTTTATTAGAAGTTCTGGCTTCAGTTTCCATCTGATCTAAAAAGTATATGTGACATTTTGAAAAAGCTTAATGCACCCAATTTGAATGCTACAGTGTTGACACTTTCTCGCCTAAATTCCAAGCTTAGTCCTGCACAGAAGCAGCCATTTAGGAGCAGCACGGCAGCGCACCAGGCATATTAATGAAGGTGCACTGCCTGAGCTCCTAAATGGACATAGAGCATGTACAAATGCAGGGGGCATGTCTGAGAGCAGAGCTCTCAGAATATATACACATCTGTAATCAAGAACAGCAGTTTAGCAATAAGAATGAGTGGAACCACTCATAGGTGTTCGCATACCCCCAGCAACATCCCCCCAAGTTTATAAGAGCAATAGTTAAAATATAAAATATAAACAAGCTAATTTTTTTTTATCAAACAGATGAAATTTAACCATAGGTGCACGGGTTTGCCCATTGCTTAGCTACGTATATTGCAACTTAAATGGCACAAGAGGATACATTTCAAGATATATGCAAACAAAGCAGTACTGCAATAGTGTAGTGGGCAGAGCATTCACCTTATGAGTAATCATTCCTGGTTTGAGTCTCACTCCAGTACATTCCATTTTCCATGTCAAATCACTTTATAGGTTCATAGGTTGGTACTAGGCTATTGGCCCTAGGGCCTGTACAAGCCTAGTCATAACAATTCCCTGGCTATTTCTTCCCACACTATTTACTTCCCTGGACCCCTGCCTATGAACAATATTTTTTGTTGCATAACCTACTAAATAACATATATTTGTGAATTGGAGTACTGCATTAAATGCAGATGTGAGGTGTCATTGTCATAATGTTGTAAAATCCACAGATAAACACAATTGCCCCATACAGTATATGCACACATGAATCAGGGATACAAATCAAAGGTACAGTGTGTAATGAATGATAAATCCATAGAGTGTACAAATTCACCACCTTCCTAAGAACCATTTTACATTTCTGTCTAAATTAGTGCGGGGGTAACCAGGAGTAAGCACTATTAAGCAGGAGTAAGCATATTTAAGCAGTAGTAAGTGAGTTTAAGCCTGTTTGTGTGGGGTAAGCAATGCGCATACAGGTTAAGCAATATTGAAGCTAACTCTGTGTAAGCATATTTAACCGGAGGTTAGCATTGCTTACCTTCCGCTTACAATTGCTTAAAAGTGCCTTAATCACTCTGTATGCAACAGCCGCTGTTCTGGCCAAAAACAAAATAAACAGCCTTTGCAGGTCTTGAGCCCAGGACCCTGTATACTATAGTAACAGCAGTTAACCACTAAGCCATCAAAGCAGTAAATAAGATTGAGGTATCACCAAACAGATTATCACTATAGGAAAATCAAACTTAACATGTGGAAGGACTCTATATACAGTTTTATGTTATATAACCTACTACATAACATAAATATGTTAACTGGAGTACTGCATTAAGTCCAGATATGAGGTGTCATTGTAATAAAGTGTTGAAATTGCCTAATAAACACAAGGACCCCATGCAGTGTACCTACACATAAATCATGGCTACCAAACACATATATAACATGTAATGAATAATAAATCAATGCCAAACAGCAAATAGCATGCAAATTAAAAATTAAGCAACGTTAAGCATTGCACAGCCCAGCTTACTAGGTGTAAGCAATGTGTAGGCCAGCTAAATCAGTTTGCCCATTGGTATACCCCTTTAAGCAATGCCAACTTTAGCTAAGCAGGTTTGCCCATAGCTTAGCATTTTCAAAACCGTCCAATTACGGCAAAGTGTGGGAAATTGGCCCTATTTAAACCCAACAGGTGGGAATACATCTCATAACTGATTGCAGCTTCCTGCTGTAGGCACTATGACTGGTATGGGAGAGGGTGTGCTCTTTCGGGTACAGTGCTGGGGCATACAGGAGTCCAGAGTCATGGCAGGACTGCTTGTTAAAAAACATGACCAGAGACTGCTGCAGGGCCAGTACCAGGGTTCCCAATATAAAGTAAAAGCCTGGGACCTCACCAGTGCCACTGGCATACCTCGAACTGGTGAGCAGGTCAGGCATCACTATGCCGACCTGAAGCGGAGAAAGAAGGATCTCTTGGATCAGTGGATTCAAGAGGCTAGGAGGACAGGGATGTCCCACCCATGTGTAAGTATCAGTCCACTACCTGTTTAATAATTGGCAGCTCATGTATATTATGGATAGGTATGGCTAAATATTCCCCTTATGTCTTTCACAGTGGCAGATGAGTGGGCTGTGAACCAGGAAGCCCATGTCTGTAGATTGCAGCAGTTGGGACACGAGGCAGGTTAGTAATACTCTTGCATGTACTGCCATAGGAAATAAATCTAAAAGTAGTAGTAAGTTAATTTCCTGTATAAAACCTGTATTGTTTAAGGTATGTACTTAATACAACCAGAGAATTTGGCAGGAAGAGACTCATATAGGCTGTATGTAAATCAAAGCATAATAGCCTGACAATAAAGGTCTAACTGCTGGACTGCATGTGTTTACTCTGGTATCATATGGTAATGTAGAGTTGCAATCTCTTCATAGTACTGTTGTATTAAGTACTGTTACCCACACTCTGACACATAAATAAAATGTGTAGGAATGTCTGTATATGACTGTTGTAATCACAAGAGGTCATACAGTACAACTGAGAGAGACTTAGACAGAAAACAGTGAAAAGATAGACAACATAATACAAATAGCACACTCAACTGAGACATGAACTGTTGTATTTTTAGCACACACAGCCATGGTTGAAATCCTGGGAGTGGTAGTAGGCTGTATGCAGAATCATACCCCACAACTGCACAGATATGCCCAGAATGTTCAGTTAATTGGCCCATATCCACAGCCTGTCACCCTGTCCCCCTGGCAAATCAGTGGAGTGATCCCAGACAATTAGGCAGCAAATAAGAAATACAACTGATTGTCAGACATCTATTAGAACAAACCTGCCACTCTAGCAATTCCACAAAATGTTATGGGAGTAATAAGCCAAGTATGTCCCATCTCCACCCCCATGTTGTGAAGCTGTGACCAGAGTGTGTGCAGTAACAGAGTGAGACGTATGTGCATAATACTAATGTGGAATCTGGTAATATCTGTGGCAACATTCAGGTAGTGCTAACAAACATTGTCCCCACAGGTCTGTCAGATACAAAAACTGTGCCTAGAAATAAAAGATTGATATCCTGTACTGGTACTGTTTACTCTGGTATTGTATGGCATTGTTATTGTTGCAGTTGCTCTGAATAATAAGGTATTACTCACCATTGTCACCCACACTGTGCTACATAATAAAACTGTCTAGGATATCCTGTATAAGAATGTTGTAATTACAAGGTCAGATTGCAAAACCACAGGAGACTTATATACAGAAATCAGAGAGGAGATACACAGCAATATCTGTATAGCACACTCAACTGTGATGGACACTGTTTTATTTTTAGCAGACACAGATAGTGTTCAAATCCTGGGAGTGATAGTAAGCTGTATGCAGAATCATATCCCACAAGTGTACAGAAATGCCAGAATGTCCAGTTAATCAGCCCACATCTGCCAGCTGTTATCCTGTCCCCCTGGCATATCAGTGTGCTAATCTCTGACATGTAAGCAGCATTTCATGTCATATAACTGGCTGTCAGGCCTGTGCATATTTGGAAAATGTCAAAGAAAACAAACCTGTCATTGTACAACTCACCAAAGGTTTAAGAGGGCAATAGTCAAAATATGTCCCGGTTCACTTGCATGTGGTCAAGACATGCCCAGAGTGTGCAATAAGAGATGGACAGGTAGGTGCATAACATCAACCTGGAATCTGGGAATATATGTAGAATATAACTCAGTTCATGTATATAGTTGTCTACATCCATGCCACTGTCCAAACTAAGGCCATAGGGTACTGTACTAATACCTGTAAGGTACAGATCACAGCACTGACTAGGAAAGTAATGAGAACTACAGGAATATACTAGTTGTTAATTGACATCTTTCTCTCCACCCCATCATATCTGCAACAATAAACTAAGTACACAACTCAATTGGTATGTGCTCCATTCAATCTACTGTTGGGACATATGTCCTATTGTTTGATAAATATTTAAATTTGTTTCTATGCATGTGCCATGTTGAAATACTGCCACATTGGTGGCATATTGCCATCAATGTACCTGCGTGCTGTTGTAATGGACACTGTGGTTCCATATATGCATGTGTTCTGTTTGCTATGCAACTGTTCCATATCTGGTGTTTTGGGTTAATGGGAATATCTATGCATGCTG
>NC_056731.1:1222822859-1222895359 GCF_019279795.1 Protopterus annectens | reverse complement strand
CATCTTACATGACATAGCGTGGGCCCCATACCCAACAGGTAGCACCCATGGGCTGGATATTTAGCCATACCTCACCATTGCATATAGCATGGCAAACAGTGCAGACAGTCACTTATGTGGCAAGGATGTATGGGACAGGAATGATATAGCAAATAAACAGATGGCCATCCAAGACAGATAAGGTCACATGTAGCAAACTGGTCATGCGGGCTACCTAGTAACATGCCACAACACTGAGGAGATGGCAGAAATGTCTAGCAAGTAATGGCTGTGCAGTACCCATGTCAGCAATTGCCTGGACTCTGAAAATGTGTGGCCTATGGGTTAGGGTAATCAGATGTGACAGTTGTACCACAGGAAACATCAGCTAGGCCTCTCTACAGGTAGTCTATACATAACAGAAGAGGTCCCCAAATGTCATGCATTGCAATGTGTACTGGTGTGACATGACCACGTTGGAAACCTACAGACAGTATCATCTAAGATACATGTGCTGCACAACCAATGCCTCACCCCACCTCAGGCACACCATCCCCATCTGTACTGTACTGTTGCCAGTGTACACCTGCATGTTTGCCATTCATTAGCTGGGACTAGGCTGTTACACATGGTTTTCAATGTTTGGGACACTGCAAACTGACACACATGTGTAGGCCATAGTTGTCAAGCATCTGCAAAAAGGCTGAAGGTCGGGAGTGGGTGTCATCATGACACACCAGTGCACTCCAGCAGGGATCCTCAGGATGCTACGAATGGCTGTATATGCACACAGTCGGGGTCAGGAACTGTGGCAGATGTAACCCTGACTCCACAGCAATAGTGATGGCTGTATGTGAACTCCAAGGGATGTGTACATGAGTTGACCTTGCAATCATGCAGAGATGGGGGACATGTGTAGGGCAGACTGACCATATACTGGCAAATGCAGATGGCCCATGCTAGTATCCCCCTGCCAGAAATAGTCACTGCTGTAGTACACATAACAGTAGGTACAACAAACCATCATGATAAGGGCGTGCACACATATGCACCCACAAAGTGTATGCATCACGGTCAGCATCAGCACAACTAACACATTTGTTAGATACTACAGTTGATTGTACAGGACATATGTCACATATCAGGCTCATGTAATGTTTACATATGCAGTGATGTGGTCCCATGGCATATCAAGGAAGAGGGCATCATATCAATAAGGGTGTGTACACTCCCCATAGCCATCGTAAGGTTTGACAGTTGTCAGTGTAATAGTATTGTATTGGTCATACATGCACCGCTGATGTTGACATCTGTAAATCAGACATCAGGCATTCACAAATGACATCTGTCCACATATCATCCTAGGTATGTGTTGGACAAACACTTAGGGGCTGTGAGCCTTAGAGCAGACATAACTGACACAGTAATACACATTCAGCAATGGTGTGTACACCTGTGAGGTATGGTACACTATACATGGCAGGGTACAGAACAGGTGCACAGCAATACTGTGTACATCGGTGCAGTGTTTTCCAGGGGAAGGGGCATCACCTACTAACACAGCCCATGCATCACACACATGTATACTGTTGCTAGCATGGATTGACTATAGCTGCACTGCATGCTGTTGAGTATCATATGTTATGCATGTTGACAGATGGGTAATGGAAGGTATGTGTTTACTATCTTTGTGCAACCTCACTTGTAGGTGTGTGTGTGTGGGGGGGTATTTTGTCTGTAAGTGCAACCTGGTGGAGTGGAGGGAGGTTGATGCATGTAGGATGTGTGTGTGCATGTGTATGCGTGTTTGTGTGGGTGTCCATGTATGCACATGTGTGATTTTGGGGTTGTTCATACGTCAGTACTTCCCTTTGGAATCGTGCAGTACATGGACATGGACTGACACATGAGACACCAAGACTACCTGTCTGATATGTAATCTCAAGACAGCTGATAGTATAATAAGGTCTGTAGCATGGAACATGCATTGGGAGGGAAACTAGACGCCAGGTATATTGTTAAAATTGCAATCAGCAGAAAGGTGAAAGACTACCCACATATGCAGCACTACAGATGCATTGGAGAATTACTAGACAACACCAGAGAGTGTATCCATATAGGGTCTATATCAGTTCACTGAAATGGCTGAAGTTCGAACACCATATGCTCGAACTTCTAACCACGAAGTACAAAAACATCGAAGTTTTAGAAAAGTGATTTTTTTTCCCAGGGAAAACAATCGCTGTTCCAAGAAACAGACACACAACACAAGCACACCAAAAAAACAGCAATCTACACACAAACACTAAAAATCCTACATCTGACCCTACACTAAACTGTACATACACTACTATCTATCCACTTACCTTAACCCAAACCCTAACCCTAAGGTGCGTCACTATTGCACACTCACCGGACCCGCACCCTAACCCTAACTCACCTATCCCGCCCTAACCCTAAAGTCTGTCACTATCGCACACACACCTCACCCATGCCCTAACCCTAACTCACCTAACCCATGCCCTAAACCTAATGTCCACACAATCACACACTTACCTGAACCCGACCCGTAACTTCCTACCACAGTCCTGATAATCTCGAAGCCACAAAATCAGCCCACCATATTCTTACCCTGGAAAAGAATTTGGTGTTCCACGGCTTTGCAATAATCAGTGTTCAAACTTCACAGTTCGAACATATGGTGTTCGATTGTCAGCTGTTTCGACAGACTGATGTATACCCTCCATATATTACTGTTGCCCACATAATAAGTTGATTGAGCAACAGATCTTGCATCTACTGAGCAATAGTTATGTATGACACTCCGGTGCATAACATTACTGAGTGACCATAGTAGCCCCTAACATATGGGGGCTATGCTCACGATGTCCGGACATACCCAGGGTGAACACTGGATGACAGCAGTGAGTCCTTGTAAAACCTACTCCAATCAAGTCAAAGAGGTAATAGAGTAACATGTCATGTGTTGTGATCACTTGTCTAGGTAATTAGAAGAATGATAAGTTAATGAGTGGTATTAATGAGTGTATGCTTCCAAGTGTTATGCAGGATGGGGAACTTACGTGAATAAACTTGGGACAGTCTGTAAACTCAGGGACAGGTAGGTATTATGGTGGAATTTCAGTAAGTGTGTGTGTGTGTGTGTGTGTGTGTGTGTGTGTGTGTGTGTGTGTGTGTGTGTGTGTGTGTGTGTGTGTGTGTGTGTGTGTGTGTGTGTGTGTGTGTGTATGTGTGTGTGTATATGTGTGTTCTGTTATGCAATGCCATACAAGTGTTAAAGTGCATGTCTTGTTTTCCCCTCACAGGTGGCGAGGTGGGCCACTGTCCCTCCTGCATGCAATTTGATGTTGGTGTCCATACAGACACTGAAAATGATGATAGGTGTGTTGAGGCACAGGCAGGGTTGTCAGAGGCTGAAACTGTGCCATCGTTTGACATCCCCCTGTTATCCACCCCATCCTCGCACACAGTCACATTGCCTATAGATACCCCATCACAAGTGGCCATAGCAGAGGGACAGTTGGCGGTTGGTGGCAGTGCACAGGAGAGTGTGGTATCTTTGGTTGCTGTGTCTGGACACAGCAGGCATAGCTGGATTTCCGGCAGTGCACCACATAGGCAGATGTATCGGGGTGCTTGTGGGAGGGCAGCTGGTCATCGTGCCCTGGCAGAAGTGCCACACCTGGTACCACCAAATGCATGTTTCAGGCTGTCATGGGGGTGCAGTCACATATGGAACTGTGTGCCAGACAGGGTCTGAGGCTGCAGAGGGCTGTTTCTTAACTGTAAGTGACAACATCCATGATCTTGCAGGTGCCCTCCGTGATTATACAGAGGTCATGGATAGACAGTTGGTTGAGATAGTGAGCCTCATTGACCATGGATTGTCCATGCTAGAGCATGTGGTAGGAGTGGGGCAATGGCTGGGTGGATGTAGGCCAGCAACACCAACATCTGGTGATCAATGTGGACATGCAAGGACACCATGCAACTCCCGTAGTGAAATACTAGCCCCAGCACTGCATGGGGGACATTGTCCACACCACCACAGCAGGCCACATGCACGTGGCCCTGGCCAGTCTCAGGAGGGACCTGGTTCCAGCAGACATATGTCATCATCAGGGGAGAGCAGCAAATCGAGGCTTGTACCTGGACATGCTCATGGAACCCCAAGCATGCACAGTCCGCATGTCCGTGACCGGAGGTGGTGAACTGCACACCCTGCCAGGTATGGTCTGCAGCTGTCCAAGAAACACTTGTATAGGCAGCCACATGTCAGAACTATGTGCATGCATACCCACACACTATACAAACACACCAAGGGCAACCCCATACCTACACACACCACATCACCATGCCCATATCAGCAACTTACACCCCTCTGAAGATTAAAAATGGCTAGAGGTAAAAACAAGGTGCAGAAAATATATAAAGCAAAAACAAAAAAACTGCACCAAGTTAACAAACAAAAAACAACGTTTATTCAAACCAAAAAACAAAAACAAAAAAGAAAAAAAGGTAAGCGCTTTCACAACTGCTGTTGCTTCATCAGACACTACTATAAAATAACAAGCAGCTTAAATAGGTGCATTCAATTAACTGAAAAAGCCAGTTCCATGATGCTATGCGAACTGCAAATGGGGAAAGAAATACATTACACTAAATAATCGCTAAAACCTAATAATAAAAGCACAAGCAAGTTAAAAGACAATATTATAAAAATATATAGCAATAAATAAATATATATATATATATATATATATATATATATATATATATATATACCTATATATACATATATATAAAAAATACAAACTAAACACAAACTTAATGTTAACGTTTACGCCGTCTAGCTTTTAAAAAAGGTTTCATGGAAGTAGTACCATTATGGCCAGGGTATTTCTCTGCATTAAGTCTAAGGATCCATTTTTGTTCATAGCTCCCTGTAGTATTCTCAATGTCCCCACCTCATATACTACTAGGTATATTTTGAATAACAAAAAACCTAAAGGTATGGGAACTATCAGTATACATTACATGATTAGCTAAAGCATTAGTTTCATTACAATTAGTAATATCTCTAATGTGTTCCAATATTCTGTCTTTCAACATCCTATTAGTTTTCCATATATAATATACAGGGCATTTTTGACAGAAAGAAAAGTACACTACATCTGTAGTCCTGCAATCTGAATACTGGTCTGGTGGCTAGAAATAGAAAATTTTCGAGTTGGGTGTCTATATGTATTCTTACTAAATATATATTTACAAGCAGTACATCTTCTGCAAGAAAATGTACCAATGCTTGTAGGGAAACTGAAAATCTCAGAGACTTCCCTATTACATAGATGTTGCTTAAGAGATCTATTGTTCCTAAAGCAAAATAAAGGAACCTCACCAACTTTTTCAATTAGCCCTGGAACTTCTTGTAACAAATGCCAATGTCTCCTAATAACCTGCGTGTACGTATTAGCATCACTAGAAAACTGAAAAACAACCCTGAAATCATTCTTAGCTGCCAAACTATTATCTAAATTGCGGCTATTAATATTTTCTCTAAGATAGGGTCTACATCTAGTATCCCTCAATTTCCATGCTTCAGATATTGTTTTATTAATATCAGATAATGAATATCCCCTTTCTAGAAAATCAGACTTAGTACTTTCAAGAGCTATTTCTGCTTCTTCATCGCTGTTGTGGAGATGGAAAGTCCTAAAAACTTGTCCCTTCAGGACATTCCTAGGGATATGCCTTGGATGCATACTAGTTTTATGTAAAAAATGTATTTCTCCTTGTAGGTTTGTGGTAGACACTACTACTCAATTGATTAAAATCAGACCTCCTGACCATAACATCAAGAAAACTGATTTCTGTATTTGAGCTATGGTAAGTAAATCTCAGGAATTCAGTTGTGGTATGTAAATAATCAATAAATCTAGGAATATCAGAGCCATGTCCCTTCCACAACATAAAAACATCATCTACAAAGCAAACATACCATAATACTTGCCCAAGGAAAGGATTATCTACGGAAAAATAGTCTGCTGCTCCCAGCAAACCAAAGCTAGGTTGGCATAGCTATTGGCACAAGCAGTGCCCATAGCTATGCCAACTTTCTGAAGAAAAAAATGGTCTTAAAAAACAATAACATTATTCTCGAGTATAATTTCCAGTAGGCTGCAAATCAACTGAATTTTAGTAGTTGTGAGGCATCTATTAACAGTAAGAAACTCTCTGACTCTGTCCACACCCCAAGAATTGGGGATACTTGTAAATAAAGATTCTATGTCCATTGTAACAAAAGTAAACTCTTCATCTCGTTCGATAGTAGTCATCCTATGTCATAGATGTTCCAAAAACATCTTAGTGTCTTGTAATAAAGTATGACAGCCTTCCAAGAAACCATGCAAATTCCCTTCTACAAAAATAGAAAGGGGTTCAGTGCACCAACCGGTGCCTGAAACAACTGGTCTCATGGGAGGAACAAACATATCTTTATGAACTTTCGGTAGGCCATAAACCCTAAGGACTACTGATTTATAGACATTAAAATATTTGAACAAGGATTCATTAATCAAATTAGTTACTAAAAGATCAAAAATGAAAAAGGATACTTTCTCGACAATTGCATTCACAGTTGTTCTAGAGGTACATTGATAAGTCTGTGTGTTATGTAGCAATTTCTCCATTTGTCTAATATAAAGGTCCCTGTCCAACAAAACTATACCCCTACCCTTATCAGCCTGTTTAACTACAGATGTAGGGTACTTTTCTTTCTGTCAAAAATGCCCTGTATATTATATAGGGAAAACTAATAGGATGTTGAAAGACAGAATATTGGAACACATTAGAGATATTACTAATTGTAAGGAAACTAATGCTTTAGCTAATCATGTAATGCATACTGACAGTTCCCATACCGTTAGGTTTTTTGTTATTCAAAATATACCTAGTAGTATACGAGGTGGGGACATTGAGAATACTACAGAGAGCTATGAACAAAAATGGATCCTTATACTTAATGCAGAGAAATGCCCTGGCCTTAACGGTACTACTTCCCTGAAACCTTTTTTAAAAGCTAGACGGCTTAAACATTAACATTAAGTTTGTGTTTAGTTTGTATTTTTTGTATATATATATATAGGTATATATATATATATATATATATATATATATATATATATATATATATATATATATATATGTATTTATTGCTATATATTTTTATAATATTGTCTTTTAACTTGCTTGTGCTTTTATTATTAGGTTTTAGCGATTATTTAGTGTAATGTATTTCTTTCCCCATTTGCAGTTCACTATACCTTTTATCTGTCTTTTCAGTTAATTGAATGCACATATTTAAGCTGCTTGTTATTTTATAGTAGTATCTGATGAAACAACAGCAGTTGTGAAAGCGCTTACCTTTTTTTCTTTTTTGTTTTTGGTTTTTGGTTTGAATAAACGTTGTTTTTTTTGTGTTAACTTCGTGCAGTTTTTCTGTTTTAACTTACACCCCTCACCCACTCACATGGTGTCAAATGTATGGCCCACCCTATGTCTCTGGCAAACCAACAACACACCCTGTTCATACGATGATACCTGTGTCACATCCCTGTCATCCATAACATCAATGCAGGGACAGGCTAATATGGTTCTGATGCACACAGTGACTGTACTACAGTGTACCAATGTACTGCTGTGTAACATGTTGTCAGCAGTAATGTTTAATGCTTACATGTCAGGTAGCGTAGCTGTCTAGCCATGATGCATTATAGCTGTTAGTAACACTGAGTGATTGTGGTCTCCATAATATTATCCATTTGTGCTGTAGGTGTACATGTGTCAGCAGGAGGATGGTCTGCTGTCATATCTCACCAGGGGGGATGGCACTGTGGTGACACCATGGCTGTGCCATATCCTGGGTACAGTTGAACACATGTCACAGGTCTGTATAACAGTTACTGCCTGTGCCACATGGACAGGTGACCCTCAAGGACATATATATTCAGCAACTTGAAGTAGATCCCTCCACATACACGCACACTCTTACTTGGCAACACTGGGACTAGACCCCTACCTACGTATGTAGTGCTACTGATGTGTGTGGCTTTAATTGCACACACCGCACAGCATTTAGGATAAGGTATGTTCCAGGTTACATGTTACATGCAGAACATCCTCAGGCATGTACAGTATGGTAATAGGGGATGTAATGGTTGTATATGGACAATACATAGTGTGACATACCATCATATACACATTAATAAACACATAACAGCAGATGCACATTTGAGAGACCTGGGCCTATCAGTGCTAACTAACTTCTCAGTTTGTCCAGTGTCTTATAGGTAGGTTGCACACAGCACATGCATATCTGGGCTTGATAGTGTTATCAGTTACCTGTATGGCTGATGGTGACAGTGGTCATCATACAGTAGTACATGGGACATGTACTGGGGGTACAATGGTGTAATAACAGTATACACAGCATCCACACCCCACTGTGGATATTGTACACACTGTAACCCATGATGATACTCTGACATACCCACCATCACAGATTGATCAGGACTGCAATACAACCCATTGTCCATCCCAAGAGTAGTACTACAGGGATATGCATCTAATGCACATGCCACAGGCATAGTAGGATGATGCATTGTTATGCCTCTCCTATGGGCAACAATGTAATTATCCATAATACAGTTTGGCAATGTGTATTGTAATAGGAGTATGTGTCCTTGGAAAGATGTACCCTACAGATATACACACATGCACACATACATATGCTTGCCAAAATGCAGTGGGTATCCCATGCCTATCAACCCATTTGTACAACAGTGTTGTGCTGGTACTGCAAGGCTCAGGTAACCTTTAGGGAGAGGAGCATAACAAGGTACATGTAATGTCTGGTACAGCTGCAGCCACATCTAACTATGGCAATGGGTGTTGCAGTGGGTGTGAAGGGCCTCAGGGTATTCCCAACTACAGGTGTACTAACACACAAACACTGATATCCTCAGTAATGCACACATACACATTTGTCGGTACTGGAGTGCATTGCTGTAGGTAGTCATAGGTGTGTACCTGGCTATTGTCCATGGAGAGATGGGAATTGTAGGGGATGTGTGTATAGTGGTATCATGCCACCTGCCATGTGCCAGCAGGCAATCTATATACAAATACTACTGTGGTGACCCTCAGGGTGAGAGTGAAATGCATCAGCCAATCCTCTGGGTGCCTCCTGCAAATGGCCGGGGAGGTGCTCCAGTTGACATGTATGCAATATGTATTACAAAACATGGTTAGTGTCTGTGTTAGAGACCTGTACCCAAGCATGTTCTGTTGACTGTGTAGTGTAGTGGAGGTACCCGTGGCATGTGGTGTGTACAGGGTGTTGTGTCCAACCTGTGCCAGTTATAACACAGCTGGGCAGACATGTCAGTGTCAGTCAAGCATAAGTTGCCTGTGCGTATCCAGGCTGGATACCTGACATCTGCACATCTGCACAGAGACTGACAGACATCAGCTTGCCAACTAGCTATGCAGTAGGGTGAATGTGTCGACAGATAGACATCTGACACCAATAGGTAAGCCATTACTACATGTTGGCAGCCCTCACTGACATGTGCTATACAGAAAGTAGTCTACAGTTAATTTCCACATGTCAGATCATTATCCAGTAGGAAATATATAATGTGACACAGCTCACACATCAGGAACATGACAGTGAGGACTCACAGTCCAACTATTCATGCAGGGGTGTTTGTTGCCAGTACTACAATAAGCAATCTACTCTTGCTTGGGAAAGCACTGTCAACAGTAGTAACATCGTGATACACTACATGCCAGTGTGACGGAACATAACCTGGGATACTACCCTTGTATGTAACACATTCACATGGACAAGAGTGTTGTACAGGTCATATATACTCAAGTGTCCGAGACATGAGACTCACATCTCTTGCTACTGTACTGACAGCACATAGACACATGTTATGTACATGGCATTATATAAACCTATTACAGATGCCATTACCGTGCTATGTTATCAAACTGGGATGTGAGCACAGGTTACCAGGGCTGAGCCATGCTTAGCAGGTGTCAGCATTGCTGCAATATAACAGCTAAGCAGATTTGCGCACTGGTAAGCGAAGTCTACATGTTGTAAGCGCCCGTACGTTTAACCGTAAGTAAGCACCTGGGTAGAGTTGAACACATGTCACAGGTGTGGATAACAGTTACTGCCTGTGCCACATGGACAGGAGAACCCCTGGGACATGTATATTCAGCAATCTAAAGTAGATTCCTCCACATACACGCATACTCTTACTTTGCAACACTGGGACTAGACCCCTACCTAGGTATGTAGTGCTACTGATGTGTGTGGCTTTAATTGCACACACCACACAGCGTTTAGGATAAGGTGTGTTCCAGTTTACATGTTACATGCAGAACATCCTCAGGCATGTACAGTATGGTAAGGGGGGATGTAATGGTTGTCTATGGACAATACATAGTATGACATACCATCATATACACATTAACAAACATATAACAGGCAGACACATATCTGTGAGGCTTGGGACTATCAGTGCTAACTAACTTGTCAGTTTGTCCAATGTGTTACAGGTAGGTTGCACACAGCACATGCATAAGTGGGCTTGATAGTGTTATCAGTTACCTGTATGGCTGATGGTGACAGTGGTCACCATACAGTGGCACATGGGACATGTACTGGGGGTACAATGGTGTAATGACAGTATACACAGAACCCACACCCCACTGTGGATATTGTACACACTGGAACCCATGATGATACTCTGACATACCCACCATAACACATTGACCAGGACTGCAATACAACCCATTGTCCATCCCAAGAGTAGTACTACAGGGATATGCATCTACTGTACATGCCAAAGGCATAGTAGGATGATGCATTGTTATGCTTCTCCTATGAGCAGCAACGTAACTATCTGGAATACTGTTTGGCAATATGTATTGTAATATGAGTATGTGCCCTTGGAATGCTGTACCCTACAGATATACATACATGCGCACATACATACACTTGCCAGAACTCAGTGGGTATCCCATGCCTATCAATCCATTTGTACAACAGTGTTTTGCTGTTAATATAAGGCTCAGGTAGCCTTTAAGGAGAGGAGTGTAACAAGGTACATGTAATATTCGGTAGAACAGCAGCCACATCTAACTATGGCAATGGGTATTGCGGTGGGTGTGAAGGGCCTCAGGGTATTCCCAACTACAGGTGTACTAACACACAAACACTGATATCCTCAGTAATGCACACATACACATTTGTCAGTACTGGGGTGCATCGCTGTAGATAGTCATAGGTGTGAACCTGGCTATTGTCCATGGAGGGATGAGAAGTGTAGGGGATGTGTGTACAGTGGTATCATGCCACCTGCCATGTGCCAGCAAGCAATCTATATACAGATACCACTATGGTGACCCTCAGGGTGAGAGTGACATGCATCAGCCAATCCTCTCGGTGCCTCCTGCAAATGGCCGGTGAGGTGCATCAGTTAACATGTATGCAATATGTATTACAAAACATGGTTAGTGTCTGTGTTAGAGACCTGTACCCAAGCATGTCCTGTTGACTGTGTAGTGTAGTGTAGTGGAGGTACCCGTGGCATGTGGTGTGTACAGGGTGTTGTGTCCTACCTGTACCAGTTATAACACAGCTGGGTAGACATGTCAGTGTCAGTCAAGCATAGGTTGCCTGTGCATATCCAAGCTGGATACCTGATATCTGCACATCTGTACAGGGACTGACAAACATCAGCTTGCCAACTAGCTATGCAGTAGGATGAATGTATCGACAGATAGACATCTGACACCAATAGGTATGGCATTACTACATGTTGGCAGCCCTCACTGACATGTGCCATACAGACAGTAGTCTACAGTTAATTTCCACATGTCAGATCATTATTCAGTAGGAAATATATAATGTGACACAGCTCACACACCAGGAACATGACAGTGAGGACTCAGAGTCCAACTATTCATGCAGGGGTGTTTGTTGCCAGTACTACAATTAGCAATCTACTCTTGCTTGGGAAAGTACTGTCAACAGTAGTAACGTCATGTTACACTACATGCCAGTGTGACGGCACATATCCTGGGATACTACCCTTGTATGTAACACATTCACATGGAGAAGAGTTTTGTACAGACCATATATACTCAAGTGACCCAGACATGAGACTCACACCTCTTGCTACTGTACTGACAGCACATAGATGCATGTTATGTACATGGCATTATATACACCTATTACAGATGTCATTACCCTGCTATGTTATCAAACTGGGATGTGAGCACAGGTTACCAGGGCTGAGCCATGCTTAGCAGGTGTCAGCATTGCTGCAATATAACAGCTAAGTAGATTTGCACACTGGTAAGTGAAGCCTACATGTTGTAAGTGCCTGTACATTTAACCGTAAGTTAGCACCACTTACCTTCATGCAAATGCACTTAAAGATGCTCAAAACTGCCTTAACCACTCTGTATCCAGCAGCCCTTGTTCTGCCCAGCAACAAAATAAACAGCCCTTGCAGGTCTTGAACCCAGGAACCTGTACAGTATAGGCATGACAGTTAACCACTACGCCATGACAGCTGTGAAGACAGCTATTATATTTCCAATACATCTGTCAGTAGACATATTGAATAGTATTGAACAATTGCTGTGACTTCTACAATTGTATAGTACATGTTAGTGATATTACTGTTGCATCACATATGTTGCTATATCTAAATATACACATATCAGATACATACAGTGTGATACATCTGGGAAGGTATACACAACAGTAATGTTTACACATGACAAGGATATGGATATATACATATACACATGTAGCTATATGTCTACATGTACATACACATATATATGTATATACATATATATATATATATATATATATATATATATATATATATATATTTATGCACATCTGTATAGTGCATCATATATATGGCCAATTATAGATCTCTTTGTATATATATATATATATATATATATATATATATATATATATATATATATATATACACATCATTTTACATCATATATGCATATATATATCTATTTATGTTGATATATACAGATATCTATAACTATATGTGCATATATATATCTATATATCTGTATATGTGTAGACATATATAGATGTCTATAGATATATATATATATATATATATATATATATATATATATATATATATGTGTGTGTGTGTGTGTGTGTGTGTGTGTTAGTGTGTGTGTGTGTGTTTGTGTGTTTGTCTATGTGTGTGTATATATATATATATATATATATATATATATATATATATATATATATATATATATTTATACATCATTTTACATCATATATGTACAGATATATCTATTTATGTTGATATATATATAGATATCTATAACTATATGTGCACATATATATATATCTATATATCTGTATCCGGCAGAGTGGTGCTAGCAGCAGAGAGGCCAAAAGAGCGAAAGAGCGACTGCTAACCTGATAAAAGTGTTTTTTCCTGCTACTATCTGGGTGACTGTCCGATCTAGCTAAACTGCAAGTATTTCTGCTTCTTGAACTGTTTTAAACTGTTTAAAGTTGTTTTTGCACCTGCACTTTTAAAGTTTGTCCTGTTTGTTGCATTTACCTGTTGAGGCTACACACTCAAGTGCACTAGCCTGTGTTAAATATTTATTGCATTTTCCTGCTGTTTATTGCAAAAAAAAAAAACAAAAAAAAAATAAATAAATAAATTATCCTTGTTTCCCGTCTTTCCTAACCTAGAGTAGTCCAAATACAGGCTTTGCTGTATTCTGTACTTTTGGAAAGTTCCTGTGTTGCCATTTCCTTTCTTGGATTAAGGGAGGCTTCTTTGTTCACCAGTGGCAGTGGGGAGCTTAGAGCAGCCTATCTATCCCTGGAGGAGTGTTCCCAGCACAAGAATCTGGTAGTCTATTGGCCATTTTGGGCCAATTTCTAGCTCTTTCAAATCCCCCTGTATAAAACCCGCTTTGGTGAGGTTTTTGTGCTTGTTACTACTCAGCCAAGCTCCTCGTGGTCCTGCAGAGTGGTGCTAGCAGCAGACAGGCTAAAAGAGCGACTGCTAACCTGATAAAAGTGTTTTTTCCTGCTACTACCTGGGCGACTGTCGGACCTAGCTAAACTGCAAATATTTCTGCTTCTTGAACTGTTTTAAACTGTCTAAAGTTGTTTTTGCACCTGCACTTTTAAAGTTTGTCCTGTTTGTTGCATTTACTTGTTGAGGCTACACACTCAAGTGCGCTAGCCTGTGTTACATATTTATTGCAATTTCCTGCTGTTTGTTGCAAAAAAGAAAAAAGTGGCAGTGGGGAGCATGGAGCAGCCTATCTGTCCCTGGAGGAGTGTTCCCAGCGCAGGAATCTGGTAGTCTGTTGGCTGTTTTGGGCCAATTTCTAGCTCTTTCAAGTCCGCCTGTATAAAACCCGCTGTAGCGCGGCTTTGCGTGATTTTGTGCATAGCGCGGCATCGAGCAGCGCCGCTTATTTGGGTTTGAGCCTTGGAACTGATCTAGTTCTCATAATAAACACCCTATTCCTATGCTAAAGCCTAGCACTTGCTCACTAAAGCAATTATATAAGTCAGCACTAAAAAATTAAAAGCACTACACCCTCACAAACTCCCCTTGAGTAACTTGTTCCCCATTGGCCCTTTTTTTCAATTATAAAGGAATTCCCAATACTATTCTAGCATGTCCAAAGGTCAGTTGTCAATCTCCTCTCTGGTCCAGCTGGTGAACCTGGGAATCTTGAGGCAATGTTACAACTGCCTAATGGGACAATGGCCTCCTTTTCCTGGATGTAAAGTCCTTAGTGGGAGGTGTGCCACAAAGTGGGTTTTCTGACTGTAGTGGCAATGTGGTTATCAAAGGTGATACCACTGTCCACCTGTGTCCCTAAGTCTGTTATTACACTTTAGGTGTTTAGCATACTGCCACCTATGTGGTACTTCACAGGTATATGTCCCTTCCCAATGGGGATAACTATATATTTCTTGACATTGATTTTGAGGCCATGGCTCAGGCACCAAGCATGCCTTTCTGTAAGGCCATTCTGTAGAATATCCACATCATGTGGGGATTCAATATTGGCTCCCTGTGTGCAGTCATCTTTGACCTTTGTTTGTTGGTGTCCCTTACTGTTGGACTGTACTTCAGAGCAGTAGATGCCAAACAGGGGCAGTGCCAGGACTGAACCCTAAGGTACTCCAACTGTCACTTGCCTGGGACTCAGGTTGGTGTCACCTACATTTACAGTGCGGGTTCTGTCAGTACAGCAGTTGGCAGCCCATCAGGTGACATTGGGATTAATGGCCAGCTTGATACATTTATCTATGATTCCAGACTGGGGGATGGTGTCAAAGGGCTTTGTGAGGTCCAGATAGGCTGCGTGAACCACCATACCCTCATTCATGGCTCTGGAGATGTATTCACAGTTGTCATTCAAGTTGAGATGACATGATCGGCCCTTCGCAAACCCAACCTGGTTAGGGCCCAGTGTTTGCAGGTTGCCAATGCCTTTGTTTTAATTTCCATGATAATACATTCCATGGCCTTGCAGATCAGGCATGTCATACTGCTGGGGCTGTAGTTCCCAGGATCCAAGGTGGATCCCCCCTTGTGGACTGTGATAACTGTAGCTGTGCACCACACAGTGGGCAGGAAGCCTGAGGTGTGGCTATGATTAGACATGGCACATAGGTAAGGTGCCAGTTCAGTTTGTAGCTCATATAGTACACAGCCCGGGATGTTGACTGGTCTTATGGCTGCTGTTCTCATAGCTCTGTAGAGTGTGGTTTTTACCTTTGTGGCCATTATTACCAGAATATGGCAATCTATCCATGTTGAGATGGGTCCTTTAGGGGTTGGGGGGTACAGTTGGCACTGAATCGATCTACCAGGATATTGGCAATATCCCTGAGAGAAGTAAATTTAATACCATTCTGTTGTAGCTCACAGCAGGTCTGAGCATTGCAATTTAGATTCCTCACATTGCTATGGAATGGCTTGCAGTTGTCTTTGGCTTCTTTGGCTATAATATGTTCGTAACTAGCTTTGGTGGATGTTGTGAGGGATCTCTGCCTCTTACTGTAGCTGGTAAGGGAGTATTTTGCATCCTGGAAATTCCCTCATTTCTGCAACAGTTTCATCCTTTTGTTGTACAGTATGTTTATGGAAGTAGGCCACCACATTGGCCTCCTTTTTTTGTGGGGAGTGCCTTGGTTCAATATTGGATGGCACAATTCATGCATGAGTGGATGTGCTCGTACAGTGCCTTCATGTATAATTCAGCAGTCATCCTTTCAGTTCCCATCTGCATGGGTGTCATGATGTTAGTCACGTCTGACATGTGTAGCATGACATTGGCTTTGGAGATGTGTGTTACAGAGGTTTTCTTACTGGGGTGTGAGGGAGGGATGTTGATGTTAAGGGTGATTAGCTCATGGGCATACCTGACCACAGATGAGGTGACCATAGGTGTGGAGCATACATTTCTCATGTTGGTAATGACCAGGTCTAGGATATTTGAGCCCCTGGTGGGGCTATGGGTTACTTGACCCATGGCATTGGGAATTATGGCTTCCAAGAATCATTGGGCACACGTGTTGGTACACAAGTAGTTTTCTCAGTTAATGGCAGGGTAGTGTAAGTCACCCAGTATTAGGGTGTTTGCTTGTATCATAATATTTTACAGTATATTTCAAAAGCTGTAGGGGGTGTCATGGGGCATGTTGGAGGTTCTGTAGCAAGCTAGACAATTTGGAATGCAGTCTAACCTACTGTTAGTTGTGCCGGGGTAATTCAGACACATTCTGTTGGGCAAGTAGCCTGGTGGTGTGAATATCCTTGGTAAATATGGACACTCCTCCACCTTTATTGTTTTGTTCCTGGTTTGATGGCCAACAGGTGTGGTAAGAGCTGTACCTGGTATTGCAGGGATGATCTCTGGAGGCTTGGATCAGGTCTCTGTTACTGCACAGTTATCAATGTTCTCTATTTGTAGGTGTACAAACTGACTGAATAGCCAAACAAACACTGATCCCTACACACACAGACTTTCACAGTTGACATGTCTGGAAAGAGAACTCCTACCTAACTAGTATATCACATTACAGCATTATGCAATTATAGGACATGCCACCATTATTACTGGGCTACTCTTTCCCCAAAGGTGTATTTCAAAGTGAATGACATCAGCAGGCATGCCAAAGAAGGGCAATGGAGGTTGTAGTGACTGTGAATGGCCTCAAAAGCATTGTTCCCTACACGGACAAACAAACAAACATCCACACTTGCTATGTCTGGAATAGAACTCCTACCTAACAAGTTTATCACACAATAGGATTATGCAGTTGTAGGACATGCCATGGAGATTACAGGGCTACTTCTTCCCCAAAGGTGTATTTCAAAGTGAATGACATCAGCAGGCTTGCCAAACAAGGGCAATGGAGGTTGTAGTGACTATGAATGGCCTCAAAAGCATTGCTCCCTACACAGACAAGCATACACACACAGTTGCCACATCTAGGATTAGAGCTCCTACCTAACTAGTACATCACACTATAGCATTATGAAGTTATAGGATGCATCATGGAGATTACTGGACTACTACTTCCCCAAAGGTGTATTTCAATGTGAAGACATCAGCAGGCTTGCCATAGTAGGGCAATGGGGAGTGCAGTGTGTGTGCATGGGCCATAACCCATTCATCTAGAGGCAGACACACAACACTCAGGCACCCACAGGTTTATATTCCACAGGTACGTGTATACAACTGCTAGACGTACAGTCATGTTACACAGTTAGCACAAGCAGCATAGACACTATAGTGCTATGGAATGCCAGAGGTAAATGTCTATAGTGCTTGACATTTGCACATCATGTGGTTTTAGCCAACTGGATGTGTGCTGGGTGGGACAGGCCTCATGATGGGAGGCTTTTTGTCACTGTCACTCTCTTCCACACATCTGTGTATGTGTATTTTTGGCCTATTATAGTGTGTTGTCCTTGGATATATGTGTGTATTCCCATCCAATATGTGTGCAAATCATGACTGGTGTGTACTGAGGAGTGTATGCACTAACATCTGTGACTGTCAGATAAGTATGGTCCACTGTTGTTGCCAGACATGGGCTTCATTTCTTTGTGTGTGAGCATGCCCAGTATGACCTTTCAGTATTTTGTTGTCTGACATGGCCTTCATTTCTCTAAGTGTGGGAGCATACCCAGTATGACCTTCTGCATTGAGTGTGTGAATCCATTGCAGGTAGATTGTACTCCAGTGCAGACATTTGTGTTCTACACCTACAGCTAGAAAACTGTTTCTGCAGGATATCTGTAGATCATTTTACAATATGGGGTCAAACTGGGCAAAGGATAGTCGGTTACTGTAGGTAATTGTGTCTGTGCTGCTTCTGCTACATGGTCTTGGTGTTAGCAGAGATATTCAGACATATGTACTGTTATACACTGTGATGATTTATGTCATCAGGTACTGTCAGGTATACATATTTCCTTGCAGTGATGTCCTGGGAAACACAGGGTGAATGCAGCTGTGTCCAGTATTGTGGTCAGCAGCCTACATATTCTTGCACAATCATGCCATTCTGAAGGGGAAGCTGCAGACACTTGCTGCAGAGTCTGTGTAAATGGGTCAGCACCTCCGTACAGTGGTGGCTGAGGATTCCATGCTTGTACATCCATCAATGTGACAGTATGGCCATATCCTGCTGTGGCCATACCTCACAGCTCTACAGATACACACAGGTTACCCAGAGGCAGTGGTCATAATTCTGGACATCACCCCTTCACATTGTGGTTTGTGAGCAGGTTTGTAGCCACCCATTCTTGTGTTTGCAGCCAGAGATAATATGTGCACACGGCTGAGTTTTGGACTTTACACACTCCATACCGCCCATGCTCCCACCCTCCTATTGTTCTATCTTCTTCCATACATTATGCAAACATTATCTGTTATGTTCCCTATAGTTATCACCTCATCCCAGCAGTAATTTGTTGTTGGTCCACAGTTCGTGCAGTAGGGCATGGTGGACATGTTACTGTGATTTGTCCACATGGACTTGCATTTGGGTTCTGTGGACTGTGTTATGTTGTTATTTGGAACTCCATAACATAACATACACTGGCAGTATGGGTGAGACACAGGCCATTGGCAGAGGACTGTAGGCCATTTGGTAGTGATGCAGGCCAGCTGTACCACGCCGTTGCATTCTGTCACTCTAACAGTCCCAGACTGCAATACACTGTATTCTCCTGAGGTGACAGGGTATGTGTGTACAAGGTGTTTATGCCAATACTTTCTGTCATTTTTGATCCAGTGGTGTGGATGCTGGCAGGGTGTTGCTTACAGCTAGGGACACACCTGCATGGGACACCTGTTCTGCATGCTGCATTATTTCGCTATTGCCATACACAGGTGGGAGTCATATTGTACTCATTCCCAACAGCAGGGATAAGACCGGAGAGGTACCTGTGGGTGGTGGGGGGGGTGAGCTGGGTACATGTGTGCTACGGCCACTACTTGCATCTGACTCACAGATATGCATGGAGCATTCCACATATGCTGGCTTGTGCAGGGACATCAGCTGTTTCTCAATACTTCATTCCTATGACCTTTGTGGTCTGCCAGTGTTTGGCCAGATGACATTGGTATTCCTTACTACAAGCCCAAATAATGTGCTGCAAACCTGTATGTACAGTTCCAAGGGTGTGTCCATTTGACAGTTACATATTATACACTGTCTGTCTGGGGTACTTCCCCCTGTGTACTGCTTCTATATCTGGGCCATCATTCATGCCATGTCCATCTTTCAGATGGTGATACATATTACTTCCAAACATTTACTATGGCTTACTGCTGGAATGTGTTTTGCTGGGAAGCATTGTGTTTGGCACTGCAGTTGTGAGAACTTGACTCTGTCATCAGCAGTACTGGGCAGTGGCCACTAGGACAAACCTCGCCATGCATACATAATGACCACTCTCACACAATATACAACACACACCAACCTAACACACACAGACCTGCATATTGTACACATGCTACAATCTATCCTGCTACCTTGGCCAGCTCAGGTAATCTGTGCTCCACTGTTATTACACCTACACATACATGTTACTACATTTCTACATTGGATTGGGGGGGGCACCTGACTGTTACTACATTTCTGCTTAGGAATGGGGGGGCACACATGACTGTTACATACATTTCTACATAGGATTGTAGGGGGCACACCTGACTGTTGATACATTTCTACATATGATTGGGGGGGCACCTGACTGTTACTACATTTCTACATGGGATTGTGCGGGGCGGCATACACCTGACTGTTACTATATTTCTACACAGGATTGGGGGGGCACACCTGACTGTTACTACATTTTTACATAGGATTGGGGGGGGGGCACACCTGACACTTGTACACATTTGTTATGAATGTACTGGTATTTCAGGTACTCCATTTAATTCTGCATTCTAACCTATCATGCTGACTAGAGGCATATCAGTGTACTACAGGTCTTAGGTTTGATTGACCTACATTTCAGTTTCTGACTTCTTACCCTTCAGAACTAACATCCCACTGCCTGGACTGCTGTAGTCTGTCTGTGTAGGTCTGGGGGGGAGGTTCTCCATAGCCATCAATCAGAGGCCTTAGCACAGCCTTTGTTTGTGTTTATCTACACCTGTCCTGCTGGCTGAGACTGTTGTTGGGTATGTGAGCCTCCCTGACTGGCATGTGTGTGTCCTATGGACACACGTGGCCCAACACATTTCCTGCAGTGAGTTTTGTCACCTTGTCTAGTACTGGCTACTATGGTAACACCAGTATTTGTTACAGATCTCATGCTGCCACTATAGGTGTCTACTATCTGCTGACATCGCATTCAGCCCCCTGATTCCCTTGCATGCGCACATCCATACCATAGATACAAGTAACAACACATACTACTCCATTCGGCAATTGGTAGGAAGAGTGACTTACCTTGTGGCTGTGCCAGTATTGTGGATGGTGCTGGAGGGCTGACTATGTTGGATGCACATGGTGCACTCTCTATACATGGTTAAGCACAGGTAGTGTCATGTTTGGCATCCCTTTTACTGTATGTGCGAGTCAGAGAGAGGTGTCATTCCCTGGGTCCCTACCATGTCAGTGTATGTGCTATGCATTGCTTCTTTGCCAAGGCCTGGGCATACTGGGCATGTCTTCTTCTGTCTACTGGGGCAGGTTCAGGTTGTTCCTCCTCCGAGTCACTCTGTGCCTGTGCAGGCCTTGGTAATGGTGGGGGGCTGTGTGGCCCTGCCTCATGCTGTTCCTGCTGCAACTGTTTCCGCAGGATCATATTGTGTAGCATGGCACATACGATGACAATTTGGGTACATGTAGCTGGTGAGTACTGCAAGGCTCCACTGGATGTGTCCAGGCACCGGAACTGTGACTTTAACATCCCAAACACATGCTCTATTATGATTCTGGTCTGTGCGTGTGCCTCATTATGGAGTTCTTGTTCAGGTGTGTGTGGATTTCTGATGGGTGTCATCAGCCACGGCTCCAGTGTGTAACCAGCATCCCCCATTAGGTGACCATAAGGGATGTCCCCATTATCAAATATCTGGTACAGCTGCATCAGATGCCAGATGTGGGAGTCATGATAGCTTCCAGGGCAGCCAGCACACACATTCATTATAATGCCCTGGGCATTGCACACGACCTGGCAGTTGATGGAGGGGAAGTCCTTGCGGTTTATGTAGACCCTACCCCGCTCTCCGGGTGGTGCTTTGATGCATATGTGCGTGCAGTCTATAGCGCCCACTACCTCAGGGTATTCTGCTATTTGGTGGAAGAGATGCATATTGCTGGCCAATGCCTCATGGGTGTTGGGGAAATATACGTGCTCACCGGCATGTTCTGACATGGCATCCAGGAACTGGTGAAGTACCCTGGATGCTGATGCCTGTGAGATCCCCATGATATCCCCAGTTGGCCTTTGGAAGGTACCTGTGACTAGTATTCTTAGGCCTACACATACCTTGGTATCCACTGGGATAGGTTCCCTTCTGTTAGTTCTGTGTGTGAGGTGTGGCTGGCACAGCTCAACAATTTGCTGTAGGAGGTCCCTGTCCACCCTATAGCACTTCACTATCTCCAGCTCATGTAGCCCCTGGTAGGTTACCCTGGGTCTGTACACTCTTCTCCTTCTCCTCACTGTGGGTTGATCAACAGCATTCTCATCCTCAACCACCTTCAACCTCTTCCACATGTTGATTTATGATAGCTGCTGCAGCCCCTATCATTTTGTTGCTTTTGTTAGGTAAAATTTCCCCGCTTGTGTACACCAGTGGTGTAGAGCATGTGGGAAAAACCAGAGGGTAAGGTGTTTGCACATTTTATAGTGGTATGCTGGGCTGGTCTGGTCTGCTGCCTGTGTAATTGGCTGATTCTGATACATTTTACCTGACAGCTATGCTAGTTCTCCGTGATTACTTTCTTACTGCTGTTTTCCCTTCCCATTGCCTTCCTGTTTAAGCTAGGGGCACGCCACACAAACACAGTGCTCAGATGTGCACAGTGCTGCTATTTCTTGGTTTACTTTTTTTTTTCTTTAAAACCCGGTGCGCGGGTACCCTCTTAGGCAATGTAAAGCTCTGCTAAGCTAAGGGCAAACCCGAGCCACAGGGCTCCAATAAGCTTACAGTATGCCTGACACCCCCCCCCCATGATGTCAGCTAACTCTTAGGCTTGCACCATGGTATTCCTGTACTTACACGGTTGGGTGCTGGCTAGCAATGAGGGGAAATCTGGGATTCAGTATCATTCCCCTCATTTGCATGCAGATTTAAATTCTTGGATCTAGTGGTTCTGATGCTATGCATTTTGCAGATGTGTAAAAAGTCCATTGGAGCTGGATCCAATGATCATATCCCACAACTGTATAGATTTTTGCAGAATATACAGATTTTTGCCTCATATTTTGGTCTATTTTTCATAAAATTGTAGTTTTCTGGCAAATTAGTGGCAAATCATTAATGATTGAAGTTAGAAAATGAAGACAGACATTTGAGTTTCAGACTTCATACCCTTCCGAAAATTCACATTAATGCAAAACATGTTATTCTGTAAACTTTTTTGGTTTGTAGGAGCAATATTTAAAAAAATGTCCCTACGTTTGGGACTTTGTCCCAATTTTCTTTATGGTTTTGTCCAGATTTCTTGCTCTAAGAGGTTGAGAAGTATGCCAAGGATGCCTTGTATGCCAGGCATAAATCACCTCTCATTAACCTATAGGAGACAAAGGATAGAGATAGAACTTTAAAGCGATGCATATAGGACAATGTGTTTATACCCTGTATGTACCTGGTAAGGAACCTTTGTGGGCTTTCAACTACTGCATATATCTGGTCAGAAACATGCCAAAGGGGGCATTATACTCAATGATGGGTCCGATAAGGGTGCAATCAAGTGATGCTATGACTTCCTTGGACCTGGATGCCATGCTCCTTACTTATAAGGTATCAACACAGAATGATTTTCTTACTACTTTGGCCAAATGTTGATCAAAGGCCAGATTATTGTCTATATATGTTCCCAGATCCCTGACTACCAGGTCAACTATTAGGGGTGTCTTATCAATGGAGTAATTAGTCTGGGTGGCAGTTCTCTCAAAAGGCATTATAATGCATTTCTTGGCATTGAGTTTTAATCTGTGACTTTGGCACCACTCATTTATATTATGTCATAATTTGTCAGTGCGAAACATTTCTCCCCAGGCCTCCTCTAAAAATAGGATATATCATAGATGGACTTAATGGTAAACAAATGTCAAATAAAATAAATAAATAAACTAATTTCCAAATAGAAAGCTGTTGCTAAAGCTGAAATAATTCATAACTACCATGAAAAAAATTATACTGCATTCATATCTTGCTATTTATGAACTAAGTGAAAATACGTCATCGCTTTACTATTTTAATCAGTATTTTGTTATTACTGTTTCACAGCATGCACTCGCCAATGCAAACTGACAACTGGCAAGCTTCTGCTAGTTTCAGTTCAAAAATGCAAAAGTGCAGATCACTTTTCTTAGTGACTCTAAATGCAATGTACATCAGACCTCTACCTATTCACATGTTTATATTAGGAAGCAAGAGAGAGTGAGAGTTTTATCACTTTATTTTTTAGTGTATTCTAATCTTTGATTTCTAGTTCCTAATGAAATGTCGGGGCTCACAATGCAGAATTACAAAATGGCAAAAAACTCCCTAAAATACAGGAGAACAGCGAGTATTGAACATTGCTCTTCTCCTTTAAACGTGTCTCTTGCAGAGGGGACAAGCCCCCCATCTCACAAACCTATATATAGGTTAATGTCTGTTTGCTAGACTATTGATCCATGAGGACCTTTAGAAGCTTAGCAATACATTCCAATGAAGATTTTAGCTCTTGTATTTTAAGTATGAATAACCCAGAAATGAGCAGAATATTTACATATCACCCCCATCATTACCAACTGTGACAATGCTATACCTCAGAGAGAAGGGAATATTATGAGAAATGGCAATTGAGGACTTAGGATATGTAAGTTCAGATTTTTGATTATTTAGTCTCCATATTTTGGGATTCGGCATTGTGAGTGCCAACATTTTAATTGGTTACCCTAATCTCCCCTTCTTTTTTAATTTCTGTATTGTGTAAGAACCACTGTAAGGCCATACAAAAGGGTAATGTGTCTGCTCCATATGTGATCCAGTTCATCTGCTAGTGTGGAGGAGGTCCTTGTGAGCAAGATCAGATATTAGGGTAACTCTCCTTTGAATTATAAATGTCTCTGCTTCATACAAACAACCGTACAAGGAGTATGACCCTAGCACATGTACTAATATATTCTTTGTCTATGCTAAGTTACATAACAGAGTTTTGTGGAAACAGTTGCAGCTACAGTATGCTTTCAGGAGGAAGAACTTCCATCACACCAGGCACTGGAGAAGTAGCCTGATGAGAATACTGTACAGACAGTGGCAGCAAGGGCGAATTATGCCAGACGAAAATGGGTATGCTGTGTTCCTGACAAAGAGGTAGTGGGTAGCTCATAACTATGCCTCAGATTAAAGCATCTCACAGAACATGAAAAGTGATACTTGCAAACCCACAACCAGATTCTGATCTTCAATGCATAGACTGTCCACACCATTCATAAGATAGAGGTCACTCAATTAACAGAGTACTGAGGGTAGGGCATGGTTATCGTCATTTGTACAAGTGGGGTGACACCGTCTGCAGTGTTATCCACAGGAAATTGTGTGCGTGATATATGCATAGATCTGGTCAGAAACATCTATCTGGTCAGAAACATGCCAAAGGGGGCATTATACTCAATGATGGGTCCGATAAGGGTGCAATCAAGTGATGCTATGACTTCCTTGGACCTGGATGCCATGCTCCTACTTATAAGGTGTCAACACAGAATGATTTTCTTACTACTTTGGCCAAATGTTGATCAAAGACCAGATTATTGTCTATATATGTTCCCAGATCCCTGACTACCAGGTCAACTCTTAGGGGTGTCTTATCAATGGAGTAATTAGCCTGGGTGGTAGTTCTCTCAAAAGGCATTATAATGCATTTCTTGGCATTGAGTTTTAATCTGTGACTTTGACAACAGTCATTTATATTATGTCATATTTTGTCAATGTGGAACATTGACCTTAACCTGGTCTGTGACATCAATAGGAGGACTAGTTGGCGGGACAGATTCATGTCCCAGAGACTCCTCCATCTGTGGAATAGACTCCCTCTCCACATCAAGCAGAGTACCCCATTATCCCTTTTTAAGAGAAACCTGGATAACTGGATGGGAAACAGAAAATACACCCCTGGGATTCCACCTGTGTCCCTGCTGGACAGGGGTTTTGGGAGCTGACTTGTCTAAACATGGGCTAAAATCTTGGCTAGGCTTATAAGGGCCTCAGGGCCAATAGTCTAGTAACTTCCTATGATCCTATGTAAAGTCCCCTCTTAAATACTTTCTTACTAACTCATGGCTATGCCCATGCATCTCACCTGTATGATATACATCAACAAATACTTTACATTCTTACTAACTGCTCTTCATACTGTCTATCTGTATTATTTCAACATCTGCCCTCTCCCCATTCTTAGACACACACACACACACACACACACACACACACACACACACACACACACACACACACACACACACACACACTCACAAGCATGCACACACACCCACACACACACACACACACATCTATCTATCTATATATATATATATATATATATATTTATTTCCAGGCATAACAGACTATACTTATAATACTTATGTATTTACTGATTGTCATATTTAATTGTCATGTTTTTATTTATTTATGTTTTATTAGTAGTACATCACTGGTGTCTCCTCATGCTTTATTTTATCTTGTTTATTGAACTGTCAAATACTATGTTTGTGGAGATATATACATATATTATATATATATATATATATATATATATATATATATATATATATATATATATATATTTTTTTTTTTTGTTTTGATGTTATACTCACTCTGGAGCTTTTCTCCCTGGGTGTATGATGAAAATGGATATTTATTACCCAGTCAGATTTTCGTTATAAACAAATGTAAATAAATAAATAACTCCAAGCTAACTCAACATTTAGATGTCACCCTGTCCATGAGGGACAAGGGAGCTAAACCACTGGTGAATTAGTGGACTCTCATCCATTTGACCAGGTTTATGTTTGAAAAGAGTAAAAGAAGTACTTTGCTTTATGTGGAGAGGAAGAAAATTCCAAACAAGTGATATTCTCTGTGATACATATCTATCCCTCCAACATGTTCTATTTATGCTGTAGAAGAGATTAAGATTTCTTGAGCAGGAGTTTATGCCCCCCATTGAACTTGTAGATGTGCAGTAGATCTGAGAGGATAGAAACAAGTGAGGGCCTGTGCCCAAGGTGGAGATGTCACCTTAGTACCCTTTATGACATGGAGAAGAAGAACAAGGCTTTGAGATGGTCAGTGCAGTTTTTATAATTTAGACACTTGACTTTTTTTGATGAAAAAGTGTTGTGGTCATGCAAGTTGTGTTAAGTACTTGGACGGGATATACCTAATAGGGCATTATACCTAATGACCAACCTGATAGGTGCAAATAGAGTGAATGAGCACAACTCTGGACCTAGACACCATATCCACCACCATTACACCAGTAATTCCAAAGACATGCATCTGGAGCATTTCTCCCCGGGCCTCCGCTGAAAACAGGCTCTGTGGAACCTAGTCGGACTTTCCCGGTCAACAAATGTTAAATAAAAAAAAAATTTTGAGGAGTGAAAAAGGACTTTTTTACAATAGTGGATACATGGTGATCAAAGGACAGTTTGCTGTCCACATAAGATCCCAGGTCCTTAACTATTGGATCGATTTTCAGAGTGTGCTGTCAATGCGATAGTTATAGAGTATGTTATGCTTGCTGAAGGAAACTATTGTACATATTTTTTTGCATTTAGTTTTAGTCCATATCTATGACACCAGCTATGTATTTGCGAAAAGCCCAAATGCTTGTGTATTTGTCCTCTGGAGAGTTTATGATGGCACCAGGTTTACAATCATCTGCAGACTTGTTCAGCCATAAACCCTCAACATAAACTTTGACTTCCAAGATGAAAATGCCAAAGGGGAGTGGCTCAAGGACCAAACTGTGTGGTACACCAGTAGAGACAGTTCTTTTGGAGGAGGTAGAGCTGCCCACCCTATTTACCTGAGTTTTGTTTATGAGCCAATTTGCTGTCCAGTGAGATACATAGAGATAAACATTTAGTTGGGTAATTTTATCAACAGTACCTGAGGGTGGGACAGTGTCAAATGCCTTTGCAAGGTGCAGAAATGCTGTGTTCATAGATTTTCCTTCATCCATTGGTTCAGTTACCTTTTCAAGGTTAAGGAGGCATGATCTGACCTTGACAAAACCAAACACTGGTTTGGGTTAAGAATTTGTAGATTAACTATATCCTTTTTTATTAATTCAATAATGATCCTCTCTGTAGCCTTACAGATAAGGCTGGTCAGATTTATGTCTATAATTATTCAGGTCCATTTTCACCCCACCTTTGTGTGCAAAGGGATGGCTGTTACTGTCCTCCATTTGTCTGGCACAAAACATCTTTGGAAGCTGTTACTGGAATATTAACAGGTCATGTTTCAGGCTGGCCAGGATGCAGCCTAGTATGTTATTTGGCCCCATAAACTCAGTGTTCTTGGCCTTGGAAAGTGCTTTGAGTTCTTGTTTTGGGGAAATTTGAGGGGGAGGACTATATGTGGGTATGTGATCTGGGAATGTAAGGGGGGGTGAAGTTAGAATTAAATTTATCCACTAACAGATTGGTTATGTCCTCGGGGTCTGAGTATATGATATAATTTACTATTAGTTCTGTGCTGTGCTGGGCATTGTTTCTGAGGTTTTTTATCATAGCTAAAGAAGGTATTATGGTTGTGTTTCACATAGGTGACTATTTTTACTTCATATCTAGCTTTGGTTGATTTGATTGGCAAGCAGAGTTCCTTCTTAAGTTCAGCAAGAATATTTTTGATATTTTGAGATATACATTTATTATTGTGTGCAGTAAGTGTTTTTTCCTTTTGTTGTAGAGCCTGTTTATATTTGGGTTCCATCATACTGGTTTATTTTTTAATTTGGTGTTGTATTTGTTTAACTCTGAGACAGGAATGCCTCTCAACTGTCCAGATATTTGCAGAATGTCTAGCTTTTTGACTCACATTTTTTTTTTATTTATTTTATTTAAATTTGTTTACCGGGAAAGTCCAACTGGACACAGGTCCATTTTCAGCAGATGCCCGGGGAGAAAAGCTTCAACAATATGAAAAACAAACAAACATTATACCACAAGAAAATCACAGAGTATAGGTCAACAATGAAAGTACACATTGCAAATATAAATAACCAAAAAGAGATGACACCTTAGCAATTTTAACAAAATTTGTACATTAAAGAGTATATGGTATTATACAAACTAGACTAGCATATATATAGATTAGAAAGCACAGTATGATGTTTTTAGGTAAAAAAGTAAGTAAAAGCGTAAGTATATATAGGGAAGGAAGAAGGCATAATATGATAGTACTGTAAAGTGTAGATCTAAAGAAAGTCAGAGGGTGTGTATAAAAAGTGGAGAATATAGAGCTAGTCAGGTGGGTAGCAAGAGCAAAGCCAGGATTTTTCTAAGTGAGTAAAAAGAAGTTTTTTTAATTATACTATGGTGCAGATGGAAGTGATGGAAGTGGGAAGTTTATTCCACATTTTAGGAATGATGTTACAGAATAAGGACTCTCCAGCTAAGTTGTTAGCTTTGGTGGATTTAACTAGGAGTTTGTCACTGGAAAGGAGTGTTCTAGTAGTGGTGCATGGTTGTATGAAATCTTGAAGGGATGGGGTTTTATCTGCTTCATGGAGTATTTTATGGGTGAAGGTTAGTTACTCTTATTGGAGGAGCTGAGGACGTTCTAGTCAGTTTAGTATTTCTAAGGGCTGTACAATGGTATGTTTTGTAGGGGCTATTTGTAGCAAATTTGGCTATTTTATTCTAACATGAGTCTAGTTTAGTAAGGTCTGATTTGTGTAGGTTGGTTAATATAGGGGAGGCATAGAGTAGGGGTGACAGGAGGTGTGTCCGGGCAATTGTAGCTTTTGTCGATCTGGTTAAATATTTCTTGTTTCTGTAAAGGAGGCCTAATTTTTTATGATCTTTTTTGATAGTTTGGGCTATGTGGATATCAAAGTTTAGATTGTTGTTAATTTTGACCCCCTAGCAGTTTGGTATGTGTCACAGGAGTGATAATAGTTTTGTTTTTGGACTCTAGAGTGAAAACTGGGAGTGCTGTAGGTGTTCTTAATGGGTAGAAGAGGAGGAGTTTGGTTTTATTTGGGTTTAGAATGAGTTGAGAATTGGTAAGCCAGGATTCTACTGATACAAATGAGTTCTGGGTTATGGTGTGGACATCCTGTATGGTGAGGGCAGAGCATATGAGGGTAGAGTCATCTGCGTATTGTATCACAGATGCTTGGTGAGTGGAGGTGTAGAGTTAGTTGGTAAAGAGGGAGAACAACAGTGGCCGTAAGATTGAGCCTTGTGGGACAAATAGGAAGACTGAGAGAAGAGTTGACAGGTGATGTTGCCACAGTACAGCCTGTTGTCGGTCTGTCAGCTAGTTTTGGAACCAGGTAATAGTGGAAGCACTAAGGTTTAGCTAGGAGAGGACTTAGATCAGTTTATTGTGGTTTACCATATTCAATGCTTTGGCCAGGTCTAGAAATATGATGGATATGAATTGCCCTGAATTTCTAAGTTGGTTGACTGTATTAGTAAAGGACATGAGGGCTGTAGTTGTACTGTGATGGGAGTGAAATCCATGTTGTATGATTGATAATAGATTGCGGGTGTTAAGGTAGTTCATGAGTTGATTATGGACCACCCTCTCTAGGATTTTGGATAGGGGAGATAGAATAGTGATTGGGCAGTAGTTGCTAAAATTGGTTGAGCTGCCTCCTTTGTGAAGGAGTATTATATGGGATTTTTTTCATATAGTAGGTACTATGCACTCTGACATAGATCTGTTTATGAGTATTGCTACTGGGTAAAGTATTCCATCAGCAGCTACTTTCAGAAATTTAGCTGGTAGTTTGTCTGCGGCTAAGATAGTTGGTTTTAGTTTGAGCAGTAGTTTATTTTACAGTGTTTAATGTTACTGGTTGTAGTGCAAATAGACTGAGGTTGTTATGAGAGCGTTTACTGAGATGGGGAGTTACTGGGGCATGGCTGTTGGAGTTGCTGTTTGTATTGGCTAGGGCTAGTATTGTTTCTGTAAAATAAGTATTACATTGTGTTGTTATGTTTTCAGGGTTAGTGGTAGAGGCTGGAGTGGGTATGGAGGCTTTGCCTGGAGATAGTATGTTATTAACTGTAGCCCAGAATTTGTGTGGTTTATTATGGCATTTTTCTTGAATATTGTGGTAATAATTGATTTTGTCCTGTTTGATGAGATTTTTAACTTTGTTACATAGCTCTAGAAATGTTAGTTTGTTTTGTGGATTCTTTTTTGTGTTTGTGGTATTGTTCCCAGGCGTTATCCCTAGTTTTGAGAGGGGAATGGAATTCCTTGCTCAACCAGGGTGTGTAATTGTCTCTAACTGTAACGGTTCTGGAGGGAGCATAGCAATATAGAATCTCTAAAAATGTTTTATTAAATGAGTTGACTGCTGCATCTAGGGGTAGCTGTTTGAGAGATTCCCATTTACAGCTTTTTAGGACTGAGATGAACTTTTGTGGGTTGAAGGATTTTTTGTTTCTGATTGTGTGGTAAGAGGTGTGGTTAGTTTGGAAGGTGTGGGCATGCATGAGAAAGGTTGGCAAGTGGTCACTTAGGTCATCTGGAAGACAACCTGCCTGAGATGTTAATGAGGGATTGTTAACTAAAATCCAGACAAGGACAGGCTGGCGTTTGGTAGTTTTATCAGTTCTTGTAGGGGATGTGATAAGTTGTGTAAATCCATGAAGGTTAATGTGGGATGATGGGCTCAGAGCAGAAAAGTCTTGCCAGTCAATATTGAAATCACCCAGCAGGACTGTTTTTTTGTGGATCTGTATTAGAGGCCCAGTGAAGTATGTTTTCTAGTGTGTGGATATTATTTCCTGGTGGGATAAATCCCCTATGATGTTAATGAACTTTTAGGGTTGATTTTTAATTTAGTAAAGATAAGTTTTGCATTTCCAAAGTAGTGGCTGTTATTTTCCAGATAGTCTAGTGCTAGGTGTTCTTCAAAAATAATTGCAACACCCCCTTTTTTGTTTGACCTATCCTTGTGTACTATGTTGTATCCTGGGGCTATCATTTCATTATTGCAGATGTTGGGTTTTAACCACATTTCGGCTAATAAAACTGTCAGGAGTATAGAGCGAGAGTAAAGCATGCAGGTCATGTAATTTATTCACAATACTTCTGACATTCATATTGAGAAACAATATGGAAGATTTATCTTTTTTGTGTGGTAGTCTTATGGTCCCAGGGGTTGGGTTGGATATTGTATCTGGTAAGAGATAAGACCAGGATTGGAGTGTATCTCTCCAGAGTGGTTTAGCTCCTTTGCAAGGTGTAGCAGAAGTTTTGTAAACTTGTATTATATTTTAGTGTGCTTATAATAGGTATGTGATTTATTTATAGTGGGTAAGAGTCTATATGGTTGGTAGTCTACAGGGTTGGAGTGGATGAGTTCTAGGCCTATGGTGTGGTTAATCGGGCTATCAGGGGGAGATACAGAGGAGGTTTGATATGGATGGTTATCGATTGAGCCTGGTGGATACTTTAGAGCTGTTAGCAAGGACAAGAGAGATAACAGGGCAGTACAGATTAGGAGTAAAAATTAATTTAGGTTTTTATTAGGATGGTTCATTTTTAGTGGAAATGTATTTTTATTGTACATGGTTTAGCTGTATTTGGGTAAATATTTAAATGCTGATAGAAAAATAGATATTGTATTTGGGTAGGAGGTGCTGATAAGGTAGTTAGTGGTTAGGTGGGGAGCTGGTATATAGTTTGCTAGTCTGTAGGGTGCAATTAAATAATATAAATGAAGGTTGCTAAGTAGATACATTGGGGTGATATAATCAGGTATCTGATTACTGGGAGGTGAATGGGTGCTGTAGTTAGAGTGGAGACTGTGTGTATCCTATTTGATGGATAGTGGATTTCTATTGGTTTGTGGAGAGTGGGTGTAATTGGAGATGGATAAATGTAATTGAAATGGGGGTGGGGGAATGGGGGTAGGATAGGGGAGTGGAGTGGAGGCTGAGTGGAGTGAGGGCAGAACAAAGTGGGCAGAAACCCAGTTGGTAGTTTGGCCAGATGCAGAAGAGAAAAACCTATTAGTAGCAATATTTACATGCAACTGAGTCTTTTGCCAAACTTGTGCAAATAATCAATGTCTGTGGAAGAATATAACTGCTGTTTACTTTTTAATTTATGTTTGTGTTAATTTTATTTTGTTTGGTTGTACTTTTCTTACTTAGGACTAGAGTAGAGAGACTAGGTGAGTAAAGCCAGATGTTGATAATGTATGAAGTGAAACCTTGGTTTAGAAAACAGAGGATAGAGACAGCAAAGTTTAAGCCTTTAGCACACTTTCCTGAAGTGAGTTAGGTGCCAAAGTGATACAGAGACTAGGGAGAGAGATGCATACACACTGGGGGTGGAAGAAAGGTGTTGGTGATGGAGAGTTAGTGAGCTGAGAAATACGTGTGCGCACCACAGCCTAGATTAATTTGCACAAAAAAAAGCTTTTAACACCAGATGAGGAAGAAGCAACTGGGACATGTACAAAAACATACATAAAGCTTGTGATGGATTTTTGTCTGTTCCTCATAAACATTGCAGTTAGACATTTAAGTTTCAACCTTCACATCATTCAGAAAATGCATGCTAAGGCAAATCCTGTTATTCAAGTAACATTCTAAGTTTCCAAAACAAAGTTTATAAACCAAGAAGAAAAATAGGTACTGCAGAGACTCCAGTTCCCAGTTCCAACAGGAAACAATCTTAAAAAACACTCCAAACCGGTTGAAAAGTTTGGTTTTAGCACTTTCGTTTTAATAAATGCAAAACTTCTTCAGATAAAACAGTAAAAATCCAAACACATTTGAAATGGAGCTTATATGACACCCTAGGTCACTTGAGAATGAAGCCCTCATTCATTCATGAAATTTAAAGTTATACACCCCTATTGAAAGCTTTTAATTCATAACTTAAATTACATAGTGTTCCATGGGTATTAAGCATTGCAAAAACATGTTACCTAAACTTAGTTTAACATAAACCATAGACAAATCATGAAAGGCATAATAAAAGCATAAAAACATAAAAAAAACTTGTTAAAAAAATGTTGTGCTATTACACAACAAAAAGATAAAAAGATTCAAAGAAATATCAAAAAAATATTCATATAGAGAGCAAAATATAGTAATAAGGAACTGTAAGAAGAATACTGAAAATGAGAAATAATCCACATTTTTTATTTTATCTTTTTAAAGCATTGCATTCAGGTAAACAACCATTGGAGGTGTGATCATTAAGTCCGGGACAGCTGTTAACATTGAGACTTGTTGTGTCTTTTGGCTTTTCCCGGTTAGGGGTCGCCACAGCGGAACTCCGGTCCGCTAATGATTGGAAGTAGATTTTTTATGTGCTGACTTGCCGGGCCTAATGCACACCTTTCAATGAAGGAACGCCCATTCACGCATGTCGCCACACAGAAGACGCTCTAACTGAGAATCGAACGGGCAACGTCTAACTGTGAGGCGACAACGCTACCGCAGCACCACCACCACTGTTAGCATTGAGACTGAGTTTCCAAAATAGCTCGCATTTGTCTAGATGCAGCTGCCATGAACCCCCTACATTCATCTTGTGTTATTTTCTCAATAATCACAAATTTGAAAAAATGACCTGGAATGACTGCAGTATGTTTGGCAAAAGCATTTGTTCCCCTACCCTATTAATTCTGATATCATTTATCTGTTCATAGACATAGTCTTTTAATTTACATTAAGTTTTACTGATGTAAAATGCTGGACAATTTCAGCACAGAACATGCCACTATTGAGACAGTTCAATGAGCCTTGTAATTTGAAAGTCTGGTTACCGACTTTTAATTCTTTACATACCATTATAAATTTGCAAAAAGAACAGAAGCCACATTTTGCCATTTTACAATTCTTTGTGGGAAAACAATTCCCAGTACCAAGACCTTCCACTATTTTCTTTAAGTTACAACCACACTTACACACTATCCCCCAGATTTATGAAGCCCTTTATAGCATGCAGGATTAGTCTAAGAGCTATTTTCGGCAATATGGCCGATGTGCGATCCAAGAACAAGCTCCCAGAACGTGCACGTGAGCTCTTAGGCTAATCCTGCACAGACAGAGCTCCTGTATGCAAATTACCCTCATTTGCAGGTGAAAACCATGCAAATGAGGGTAGTTTGCGACCCAGAAAGCTGGCAGCTGTCAGTGCAGGATGAGTGCAGTCTGCAGAAATGTACTCGGTTAGTAACCGAGTACATTTCTGCAAATTACAAAATGGAGTTATGACAGCTCAAAATAAAGGCTGCATATCATTGAGGAAGCATGCCAATGGCCAAGTATAAGACCATTGGCATTGAAAACTGTTTCAAAACTAAAAAAAATCAACTTTTGTTTTTTTTTCGCCGATCTTGTTTGTTTAAGTATAGGGCGGCGGCGCGCAAATGGGATCAGAGGGAATATAAAAAATAAACTTATAATGAGCATTTTAACTAAAGGCAGTATTCTGCCATGCAAGTCAATGGCAGGCATAAGACAACCTGGCCAGTGAGTAATGGTTGTTAAGGGGGGAAGCTCAGTGTGGAGCATGTAACTATGCATTAGCAGGCAATCCTATGCAAATGAGGAAAAGGATAGTGAATCCCAGATTTCCCCAGGGTGTGAGGCAGGTCCCAAGAGTGTAAGAGTATAAATAGCTGGGTGCAAGACTATGATATAGGTGACATTATGGGGGTGTGTGTCAGGCATACTGTAAGTGGATTGGAGCCCTGTGGCTCGGGACTGCTCCTAGCTTAGCACAGCTAAGCTAGAGGTGTGTCCAAACTGCCTAGCACTCTTTACAAAGTGTAAGCGGGTGTACGCGCCGCACACCGGGTTTTACAGGAAGAAAAAGGAAGTTAAACCACCTCTGGGAAAATCATAGACCAGTAATATCCTTAGCACATCCTATAACTGTGTATTGCTGTAGTGTGATAAAGTAGTGAGGTAGGTGTTCTAATCCCAGACCTGGCAACTGTGTGTTTGTGTGTGTGTGTGTGTGTGTGTGTGTGTGTGTGTGTGTGTGTGTGTGTGTGTGTGTGTGTGTGTGTGTGTGTGTGTGTGTGACTGAGTAGAGAGAAATGCTTTTTCGGCCACTCACATTCCGTACAATTCATATAATCAACTTTGGCAAGGCTGCTGATGTCACTCACCTAGAAATACAACTCTGGGAAAGTAATAGCCTAGTAATCTCTGTAGTGCATCATGTAACTATGCTATGTAGTGTGATAAAGTAGTTAGATAGGTGTTCTAACCACAGACCTTGCAATTTTGTGAATCTGTGTGTGTCTGACTGAGTAGAGAGCAATGCTTTTTAGGCTACTCACACTCCGTACAATTCATATACTCAACTTTGGCAAGGCTGTTGATGTCACTCACTTAGAAATACAACTCTGCGAAAATTATAGCCTAGTAATCTCTGTAGCATGTCCTGTAACTGCATACTGTTGTAATATGATAAAGTAATTAGGTAGGTGTTCTAACCCCAGACATAGTAACTGTGTTTATGTGTGTGAATCTGTGTGCCTCCGACTGAGTAGCAAACAATGCTTTTTAGGTTACTCACACTCCTTAGAAGTCATATACCCAACTTTGGCAAGGCTGCTGATGTCACTCACCTAGAAATACACCTCTGGGAAAGTCATAGCCCAGTAATCTCTGTAGCACATCCTGTAACTGGCACTGCTGTATTGTGATTTAGAACTGTGGTAGGGCTCCATCTCCACCCATGGCAGTTCTGGATGTTTTGTGTGTGTTTCAATGTCTGTGTATGGAGCAATGCATCATAGGCTACTCGCTCGCAGTACATTTCAAATGCCCTACTTTGCCAATCCTGCAGATGTCATTCATTGTGAAATACAGCTTTTATGGAGAAAGCTCTTTCATAATTCCTTTGGTGCAACCTATAACTGCTCTATGCTGTAGTGTGATGTAGACCTCGGTCAGGGGTTCTATACCCGCACATGTCGGTTGTGGATGTTTTGGGTGTGTTCCACCGTCTGTGTAGGGAGCAATGCATTTTAGGCTAGTCACTCGCAGTACAGTTGAAATGCCCTACTTTGGTAAACCTGCTGATGTCATTCAGTGTGAAATACACCTTTGGGAAAGTATGTCCCTCGTAATTTCTGTGGTTTGTCCTATAACAGCTCCTTGCTGTAGTGTAATATAGACCTTGGTCAGGGGTTCTATACCCACACATGTCAGTTGTGGATGTTATGTGTGTGTCTCACTGTCTGTGTAGGGAGCAATGCATTTTAGGCTAGTCACTCACAGTACAGTTGAAATGCCCTACTTTGGTAATCCTGCTGATGTCAGTCACTGTGAAATACACCTTTGGGGAAGAAATACTCCAGTAATGTCCGTGGCGTGTACTATAACTGCTGTAGTGTAATAGACTAGTTAAGCAGGGGTTCTACTCCCAGACATAACAGGTGTGCGTGTGTGTGTGTGTGTGTGTGTGTGTGTGTGTGTGTGTGTGTGTGTGTGTGTGTGTGTAACTCGTATCCTGTGTAGAGGTGAGTGTGGGCAATGTGGAGGGGGTTTTGCTTATTTATTTATGGTGGCCCAACTATATACAACAATGTCAACCATACAGGGATAACAGATGTAAATTAGCTGGGAGGCTGGTGTGCAAAGACATACCCATACATGTGACATCAAGGCTGGCCAATCCAAGTTAGCAACCCCACTATTACCCAGAGCACACACTCAACCCATGTGTCATACGCACACACATGCCTAGGCAACAGCCAATATTTGGGTAGTACACTGCATATTGGCCACTGATAGTAACTATGTGGTGATAGCAGTGGGCTACAGAGGGCATGTCACCCTGCCCATTATGCACGTACATGCAGACAGTGCACTTCCATCATGTTCCCCAATAGACACCTGCACCACCTGTGGTGCCTTCACATGTGACTCACAGTGGACATACCATGCCTGACAACATGCCCTGTATGGACAGATGACACTGACATTAGGGAATGCTGTCAGCATGCTATCACTGTAGATGAAGGGTAAACCTGCTGCCCATTACCAGTTCCTGCAACAGGTGGGCAAGACTGGCAAATCTGATGATAATCTGTGTTCACAACATAGGCCAGACACCCCAGATACAGTTCCACATGTCACTGTACATGCATGTGGGAGGTGTGCACATCCCAAACACCATCCATGTCATGAACTAAGGAACAGATACATGGCATGTGGTATACAGCATTGGCCACACACAATAGTCACCCAGGTGACTGGATGGGGCATGCAGTACCCACCTGTGTGGGCAAATGCAGTAACTACAGGCCTGAGCCACAATGCAGACCATTGTCATGTGGCCTGATGCCAAGGTATACCCATTGCCTACCCTTGTACAGCCGGCTGGTACAGTTGACCACCACATACCTGTGTAGACATGCACCTATGCATGTCAGAACTGGCACCCTGTGTGTTCGGGTGTGTGTTGTATGGTGCGTATGTCCACATCCACATGCACTACAAATCCCCAGGGCATACTGTAGCATGCTGTCTGTTTTCTGACATCTCTTCATACTCTTTGGCCATACAGCCTCCATATGACCCATGTGGTGCATGTGATACCTGCACATTGATGTGTTGTGGCAATCCCACTAGTGATGAGTTGCACTCCTAGCCCTGCCAAGTGTGTCAGTGTGTGTGCATTCCTGTGTGAGTGTGCCTGTGTTGACATTGGCACCTGTTTACGCAGATAGGCACGTGTACAACACCTACTGTATATCTACCATATCCCTGTTGTAGATGTCACTACCCCTCACATATATGTTTTGAGTGCTCTACACCAGGTAACCCATATGGTGCATCCAGTAACTGCATCAAACTGTGATAGTGCTACATAGTTGTCAGGGGTTTGATACCCTGTGCTGGCAGGTGTTTGACACAAGCATGCTTCAGTTTTACTCTCCCACCCCTCTCTGACATGTATCTGCCTCTGTCTGCCTCCCCCACTTCCCCTCTGCTGGATATGGAGACCCAAACCTGCCTTGCTTAGGCAGCATCATGTGTATTTTACGTAATGCTCATGATCAGCTGATGGCCTCTGCATGAATTGCAGCCCTCTCCTTGCTGACTGCATGTGGAACAGCTGTGGTAACAATCCCATAGCCAATTGCATGGAAACACTCTCCAATACCTAGGAACATCATATTGGTGTTGGGCCTTTGCAGTCACTGTGAGCAGGAACTAGATCTGTTGTTTGGCAAACAGCATCTCAGATGGATTGGGGATTTACTTCTAACAACATACACTGTGGAAAGAGGGCAACAAACAAGAGGGGGGTGTGCCTGACTTAACTACAGACTGTAAGTGCTGCTATACTGCATTTGGAGTAATGTTGGTTTAACAGTGTTTGTCTGGATATGCCTGTCGTATATGTCGCAATACCTCCCATGTCAGTTCCATGTATATGAGGAATCCCCATCTGCAGGGTCATCTGCAGACTGGGTAGTATTGTGCCTATGGTTTCATGTGTTAGCCACAGTGCAGGTAGTGTGAGTATTGTGATCTGTAGATGGTGAAGGCCATGACAGTTACTTGACTTCATATCGCTCATAGGACATATGTTGCAACAAACCCTGTTACAATGGAAAATATATGAGGTTCTCACAGCAACATGTCTACACTGGCCCTGTGTATGTGCTGTCAGCCATACCTCTGTCAACCTTTGTACATATGGCATGCATGAAGTGGCGCATATGACCTGTACACCATAAATACTGTCATCATATCTGATAACAAGCCAGTGATATATCAGATTGCGACATGTCATGTACAGTAGGGGTTATATTTCATGACATATGCTGGACATTATGTGGATGTTTGTACAGTACTGAGGTCTGTGTAGTGATGGTGAATGTTGGAAGTGTGTGTATTGTTAATATGTACTTTAGCCTGTGTACAGACTGTGGTAGATGTTCATAGGCTCATAGATAGGTACTAGGCTATAGGCCCTGGGGCCTATACAAGCCCAGCCAAAAAGGTATCCTGGCTTTTGCCACACAAGAAAATTATTTTCCTGTGCCACTGTCAAGCAGTGCCACAGAGGTGATCCCCAGGGTGAATTTCCTATTTCCCATCCAATCATCAAGATTTTTCTTGAAGAGTGCTAATGAGGAGATTTGTTTGATATAGATAGGTAGTTTATTCCAGAGTATGGGAAGTCTCTGGGACAGGAATCTATTTTCCTGTGCCACTGTTGAGCAGAGCCACAGAGGTGATCCCCAGGGTGAATTTCCTATTTCCTATCCGATCAAGATTTTTCTTGAAGAGTGCTAATGAGGAGCTTTGTTTGATATAGATAGGCAGTTTTTTCCAGAGTATGGGAGGTCTGTGGGACAGGAATCTATCACTCCGGCATGTTCTGTTTATTGTGATGACAAGGTTTAGGTCCCTAGAGCATGTAGCTTGGAGTGATTGGGATTTCTTTAAGTGGAGCATGTCCAACAGCTCTGGTTTGACATAGCTTTGTATGTTAGGCAGAGATCACCTCTGAGTAGGCGATATGCGATGGAGTAAAGCTGGAGTTTTTTGAGACGGTCTGCATAGGGCATCTGTTTGAGGTCAATAATCCTCTTTGTGAGGTATTTCATAGATAGGTATTTGGGAATTGTCAACAGCTACAGACACCTGGGTTTGTGTTCCCACTCTTGATACGGATATACTGTATTGGAATATCGGCTTGCAAGCCTTGTCGAGTAAATGCCTCACTGAAACTACTAATTGCCTTATATGAAGAGTGAGGCTGAATACTTGCCCTATACTTTACTTGAAGATTACTCTTGCATAACCTATATAGAATAAATACTTTTCTTAATCTGCTATAGCGAGGCAGATTACTAGCCCTACTCCCCACTTTTACCGAAGAATATTTGCTGAATAATATGTACTGACAACCACTTTGAACTATTAGTGATGCTACACTGCTTTCTTGTACGTTAATTACCTCAAACTAATAGCGTCTTGGCGATCTTGTTTCAGAATCATTGCTGTTGAAATGTGCACTCCTTGCAGTTTGTAAAGGTCTCATTCTGATTTGTATTCTTTATTTGTACTAATGCTTCAATTGAAATACTTTTGACTTTAAATAAGCCATGTTAATTTTGCGCCCATGTTTTTCTTACCTTTACTTATGCTAACTTTGCCTGCACTCGAACTACATTCTTTGCTCCTTACCTTAGTCTCTGTTAATTGCAAATTGTACTTCTCCACATAGAGTGGCATTGCTGTGATTGTATGACATTATTCTGAGTGTACCATATCTATCTAGTGACTATTATACTGGAAATGTCTGTTTTTTAAATTGTCTTTTGTTATATTGTCTATGTAGAACAGTGATTTATTTCCTAAAGATTTGAATATCAGTGCCTAGTATTTCTACTTAGTGTGCCTAATTTTCTGTTTACTTTACTTCTTGTTTCTCTCTACTTTTTTTTTTACCCAGCTGTCTAATCTGACTGTATTGTCCTCCAGTGGGAGATTGCCCTGTCACTGCTCACCAACGTCCTTCACCCACCATATCATCTACTGTCCACTACCTATACTGAGGAATTAAACCTTAACCTCCCTGTGCAACAGTCCCTCTAAGAAGAAATATAAAACAAAAGAAAGAATGTGTTCCTAATACAACTGACTGTTCTAAATCTAGATCTGTTTAGATACTCTAGGTTTTTTCTTTTTATGTACACTCCCTAGCTAGGTCAACCAGCAGCCAAAGCCTTTCCTTAGCTTATTGCTTGCCCTCTCCTCTTGTGTCCTCTGTTCTTTAAACATAACTTCTCCCCCCCCTTGTACTTTGCAAGCCCTGCTACCTTCCATAAGAAGTTACTCTTTAATATATAACTTTTGTCCACTAGGTGGCACCTTTCTCCCTGTCTTACCCCACTGACTCAAAGCACTTCCCTTAGACTTACAGTTTCTATATAAATTAGTGAACTGCTGCCCCTACATCTTTTTCTTTCCTTCTACCTGTACTCTAATTCGCTTATTTTTCCCTACTATCCCTACTACTTAGGCCTTTATCTTCTACTCATCCCAAAACTTACCTTACCAAGTCAGCTCTCCACTGATAGTTTTTCTTTGGGCTCTCTCTTTCAGTGGCTCTACCCTCTCCGTTCGCCCTACGGGCTCACTCTGCTCCCCTACCCTACCCCCAAATCTCACCCACCTCCAGTGCATCTACCTTTATAGTCACCTGAATCTCCTCCCCATTTCTCCCCAGCCTATCCCAATTCTTTGCCCCTCCCCCTCCCAGCTGCAATTCAATTAATTACCCCTCCCCCTCTCCATCCCTCACCTGGCTACACTCTCACATATACTTCTCTTCCTTACATCCCCAAATTCTCCCCATTTTTCTCTGCCTTCTCTTCTAAAATCTTATTCATCCATGTCTCCTCCACTTCAACTCACCTTCTTTACATGTATTCTCCTCCTAATAACTCTCTATAATGCAACCTCCTATTCCTCTACCAAACTATCCTCCTCATTCTCCCTCCCTTCCACCTCCACTCTCTCCCTTCCCCACCCTTTGACATTCCACTTTTATTTAATATCCTCCTCTTTACTTCAACCAAACCCATTTCATTACTTTAAATTAAAACTCCATACAGTTTCTTTAAAACATCTTACTATCAAATTAAAACTGTATCTCCCTCTAACTTCTTGTCACAATCCAAAGTCTGTCCTTCTCTCTCCCTTTTCTTGGCTTGCTCTAGCAGGTGAGATCCACCCCAACCATGGGCCCACATCCAGTAACAATCTCTCTCCCACTACCTCCTCTACTAGAAACAGCCATAAATACCTTAAGATCATTACCATTAATACCCAGGGTATAAATAACAAAATAACAAACTTTCATGCTTGGCTAAATTACACTGTGCCTGACATAGTAGCAGTCACAGAAACCTGGCTAAAACCAGACATTACTAACTCTGAAATTATACCTCCTGGCTTCCAAGCTCTTCGATTCGACCACCAAAACAAAAAAGGAGGTGGTGTAGCCTTAATCTACAACTGCCTGCTAAATCTCTGCCTTTACCAGAATCCCATTCCTCAGTTTAATAATGCTGAACTAATCATAGGAATCCTCAAAATGAACAGCTTTAAAAGTATCTGTATTATAGCCATCTATATTCCCCCTGGTGGCAACACTTCCACCCTAGAGAATATTCTCTTATGGGCTTCAAACAACATCTAACTTGAGACTTATATTCTAGGAGATGTCAACATCGACTGGAATAAAATTAATAACAATTCTCCCACTCTTTCTATCAATCTTTATAATTTTACTCAACTAATAAATGACATTACCAGTCCTAACAAAAATAACCCCCCAGGGTCCATCCTGAACTGGATCTTAGTCAGCCACCCTAATAAGATCTCTGACTCTGGTATACTTCCTCACTCAATAAGTGATCATCTTCCAGTCTTTATTCACCGAGCTGCCCAACACCTCCCTCACCAACACCAATATGCCCACACTCATAACCTCTCCAATTTTAACCCTTCTATATTTTCTGAAACCCTTAAACTAACAAATTGGGATATCCTAAAAACTATTCCTCTAGATGAAGCCTTAGAAGTCTTCAATACTACCTTCCTTAAAATCCTAAACTCCCAAGCCCCACCTAGAACAAAATGAGTAAAATACAACTCTGCCCCTTGGCTAACTAAGGACACTAAACCTCTCATGCTACAAAGGGATAAAACTTGGAAACTCTACAATAAAAATAAATGCCCAGCTACACTCCTTCAATTTAAGCAACTCTGCAATCTAACCAAAAAACTTATCACAAATGATAAAAAATCATACTACACTAAACTACAGTCTACCCTCACAAATAATCCCAAACAATTCTGGAATTCCATCAACTCCCTTTTACACCCCGGTACTAAATCCAATCCCTGTCCCAACAGCAATAAGACTGACACTGAAATTGCAACCCTTTTTAACTCCTTCTTTACCAACTCTATAGCTGAACTTACTAAAACCTTCACCAAATCCACCCCCCTGCTACCGCTAAACCTACATCCTCCTCTCCCCACTCCTGCTCCCCTAAACCCCCTCCCACTTTTTATCTAAAACCTGTGTCAACCACCTGTATTAAAAAACTTCTTTCCAAACTCAAGCCATGCTCCAATGCCCCGAACAATATCCCTTCACTCTCTCAAGATTGTTGCTGATGGAATCGCCATATCCATTAGCATTCTCATCAATAGATCCATCCAGGAATCTTATGTTTCCAAACTATGGCGAGCTGCCTACATTCTGCCCCTTCATAAAGGAGGCAAAAATAATAGCACTTCTAACTTCTGGCCAATAGCCATTCTTTCCCCAATTTCAAAAGTCCTTGAAAAATGTATCCACTGGCAACTCATGCCCCACCTCCTCAATAACCAACTCCTCACCCCTACTCAACATGGTTTCCGTCCTGGCCACAGTACTGTTACTGCTCTCCTCTCTTTCTTAGACATTGTCAACCATGCCTGTGACTCTGGAGATATTGTCGCCTCTGTCCTTGACTTTTCCAAGGCATTCAACACTGTATCCCACACACTCCTTCTTAACCACCTTTCTAACCTCAATCTCTTCCTAGATTCCCTTTCTTGGTTCAAAAGTTATCTCTCAGATAGATCCCAAGCTGTGAAATGGCAAACAGGTACCTCTAGCTTCCTTCCTACCCCATACTGGAGTTCCACAGGTTTCTATTCTTGGACCTATGCTCTTCAATCTCTTCATCAATGACTTTCACTCTGCAATTCCACACTCTCAAATAGTGCAATATGCAGACGACTCCACTTTAGTCTGCTCAGCCTCTAGCCTTCCCGAGCTCCAGGCCAAGACCCAATTGGCCTTCACAACTACAGAGAATTGGATGCTTCAAAACCATCTCTCCCTAAATGCCAATAAATCCCATATCATTCTTTTCTCCCCCTCAAAAGCCCTCCCACTTGATAAGCACTCTTTCAAGATCACCAGTCTCTCTAACTCCTTAATAGAAGTTGTTTCTTGTGCCAGACTACTTGGTGTTACCATTGATGAACACCTCAAATGTAATACTCATATTCAACTAAACATAAAAAAACACCAGAAGCTCGGCATGCTTTATAGAATTGCCCCCTTGCTATCATTAGCTACTAGACAAACCCTTGCCTCCACCTTCCTTCTACCTTCTCTATTGTATGGTGTTCTTCTTCTAACCAACCTCACAGCTTCTGTCTCCTCAAAACTAGAAAGTTACTACAACAAAATCGCCAAATTCGCTACTAACTCTAGGCATTCTACACACCATTGCATCTCCCTCCATAGTCTTCAATGGCTTGAACTCCCTAATCATCTTGACTACCTCCAACTTACTACTGCCCACAAACTAATTTTTAAACCCACTGCTTGTCCTGCACTATCTAATATCTTGCCTTTCTACACTCCTCTCAGGCCCCTAAGATCAGCCCACCAAAATCTTCTTACAGTGCACAAACCTAAACGACCCCCTGGCCACCTACTACTTTCTTATACTATAGCAAAGAAATGGAACTTTCTTCCTTCCCTGCTAAGAATCACTACAAGCCCATAAAATTTCAAATCTCTACTCCATTTTCACCTCTCCCAAAACTGGAAATGTAATTGTATACTTCCTACCTAGATCCTTTCACTTCCCCTTTTCAGTCCTCTCCCTCCTGCCCCTCTTTCTTCCAACTCTTTACTTCAGCCCCCACCCTCTACTTCTTTATCTTTTTCCCCCTGTTTAAACTCTATGTAAATACTTTAATATCTTCATTTTCCCACTGCCTATATGCCTCTTCTTGCAACTGTATCTTTCACCATTTCTGTAAAATATATCTTTCACCTCAAACATAAATGAAACTGTGTATTTTTTCTGTGCTACAAATACAATCTGTATAATTTTTTTTTATTTTTCTTGTTTGTAAATTTTTTAAGTGTGGAATGTCTTTGTAATATGGAACTTTAAGTGTGGAATGTGTTTGTAAATCAGAGCTTTTCTCCCCGGGCCTCCACTGAAAATGGGCTTTCGGGCCCAGTGGACATCCCCGGTTATCAAAATGGAAATAAATAAATAAATTATGCATCCTTTCCAGTTGTTGTAGATGTCTTGTGAGGTACATACCAAAAGGGGCGTTGTACTCTATAATGGGTCTAATGAGTGATGAGTAGAGGGGAACAATGACCTCTTTTTTTTCTGGATGAGAAACGTTTTGTGATGAGGTGTGCAATGTAAAAGGATTTCCTGACTACTGTGGTGATGTGATTATCAAAGGAGAGACTACTGTCCACCTATGTCCCAAGGTCTCTTATCACACTTTTGGTGTTAAGTATACTACCGCCTATGTTGTAGTTCATGGGTGCAGAGTTTTTACTAAAGAGGATGACAATGCACTTTTTGGCATTGAGCTTGAGTGAGAGTGAGAGTGAGAGCCTTTTGTAGGATGTCCACATCTTTAGGAGTTTTGATTATGGCTCCTAGTTTGCAGTCATCTGTGAACTTCGTTAGCTAAAGACCTTCTGTGTTAGCCTGTACTTCAGAGAAGTAGATACCAAACAGGAGAGGACCCAGGACTGAACCCTGTGGTACTCCACTTGTCACTGGTCTGAAATCGGGTTTGGAGTCTGCTACTTTCACAGTGTGGGTTCTGTCAGTGAGCCAGTTGGCAACCCATCTTGTGACATAGGGATTTATACCTAGTTTAGTGAGTTTATCTATAATTCTAGAGTGGGGGATGGTGTCAAAAGCCTTGGTGAGATCTAGATAGGCTGTGTGAACCACCTTACTCTTGTCTACGGCTTTGGTGACTGCTTCATAAAAGTCTATCAGGTTTAGGAGACATGATCTACCTTTTACAAACCCGAACTGGGTGGGGTCCAGAGTTTGGAGATTACCAATGTCTTTGTTTATAAGTTCCATGATGATACATTCCATGGCCTTGCAGATCAGGCTCATCGGGCTAATGGGGCGGTAGTTCCCGGGGTCCGTGGTGGCTCCGCACCTTGTGGAGTGGGATAACCATTGCTGTGTGCCATTCAGCAGGCACAAAGCCTGAGGTGAGGCTATGACTGAACATGGTACTTAGGTGGGGTGCCAGTTTGTTCTGTAGTTCGTGTAGAACACAGCCTGGGATGTTGTCTGGTCCCATGGATGCTGTGTTATTGGCTTTGGTGAGTGTGGATTTTACCTGTGCAGTCGTGATTATAGGAACTTTGCATTCTTATGGTATAGAGATGGGCTCTTTAGGGGATGAGAGGGGGATACATTTAGCACTGAACCTATCTGCCAGGATGTTGGCAATATCAGTTGGGTCTGTATATTTAGTGCCATTGTGCTGTAACTCAGAGCAGATCTGAGTGTTGCCATTGAGATTCTTGACATAGCTATAGAATGCTTTGTGGTTGTCTTTAGAATCAGTGGTGATTTTGTTTTTGTAACTAGCTTTGGAGGATTTTATCAGGGATCACAGCTTCTTACTGAGGCTGACCAGGGAGCTCCTCCACTCGTGGGATTTTATTCTCTTTTGCAACAGTTTCTTCCTTCTGTTGTACAGTTTGTTTATGGCAGGGGACCACCAGATTGGCTTCCTTTTTTTGGAGGATAGCATCTTGGTTCTGTTTGGGATAGCATGATCCATGCACTCATGTAAGTGCTTATAAAGTGCAATTGTGTAGGATTCAGTAGTCATAACTGTATTGTCCATCTGCATGGGTGTCATGAAGTTCACCACTTCTGTCTTAAAAAGCATGAAGTTGGTTTTGGAGAAATGTTTTACTATGGTTTCCTTAATGGGGGTGGGGGCAGGATGTGGATATCTAGGGTAATTAGCTTATGGTTGGATCGGACCAATGAGGCGTTGACTTCAGGTGTGGAACACTGGTCACTCTTGTTAGTAATGACTAGATCTAGGATATTGTTACCCCTGGTGGGGGTGTGAATAAGTTGATACAGGGCATTGGAGTTTATGAATTCCAGAAAGCGTTGAGTGAAGGAGTTGGTACATGAGTAGTTTTCCCAGTTAATGGTGGGGTAGTTGAAATCGCCCATTATTAGGGTGTTTGTTTGAATCCTAATATTTTCCAGTTCATCAAGAAAAGATGAGTGGGAATCCTGGGGCATGGTGGGTGATCTGTAGCAAGCTAGAATTTGGATTGCAGTTTTGCCCAGAGTTAGTTGCACTTGGATAACCTCGGCTGCATGAGCAACTAGCCTGGAGGTGTGGATATCCTTAATGAATATGGACACACCTCCACCTTTGCTGTTCCAGTCCAGGTTACATGGCCGAAAAGTGTGGTATGAGTTATAGCCTGGTAGTGCAGGGGTGCTCTCTGGAGCCTGGAACCAGGTCTCAGTCACTGCACAGATATCGATGTTCTCCATTTTAAGGAGTGCCTTGAGTGAGTGCATTTTGAGATTTAGACTTCTAACATTGAGTAGCATCACCCTCAGTTTTTGCTTGCCTGTTCCTGTTATGGTGGTGAATTTGTCATTTGAACCTTACCTAAAAAAGGCACTATAGGGGTGGCAAGAACCTTAGACAGTATCCGGAATCCCAGGGGTGACAGGTGCAGGCCATCTCTGGCAAAGCATTGTGGTCTGTCAACCATGTCATTCCAGGCAGACAGATACTGGATCCCTTTAGAATGGTACCAGAAGCTTAGCCAATTGTTGAAGTCAATCATTTTGTCCTTGTACTGCGGCATCATTCTGGGTGATTGCAGAATGCTACTCAGGGCTAGGGTCATACCTGCCTGGGCTTACAAGATCGGGGAGCTCTTCCATGTCTCTTTTCATGTAGTCCAGGGAGGTATATCTCAGGTCGTTCACACCAACATGGACAATGACAGTGTCATATTTGAACTTGTTGTGGAGTGACCTGAGTGCATGGGTTATGTGGTGGATACTGGCACCCGACAGGCAGCTGACAGTAACCTTTTCCTTGTTTAGCCTGGTGAGTGGGACATCAGTGTGCCTGACTATAGAGTCACCTATAACTAGTGTGTTGGGCACGTTGTTTTGCCTTATTGGCTGTGGTTGAGTGGCACACTGAGTCTGTGTGCTATGTGTCATTTGGGTTGTGTTGGGGGATGAAGGTTGCTTGCATTTCTGCTTTGGAGGTCTCTGTTGCTTATGCAGAATATTATTGAGAACCTCCGCAAATGTTTTTGTGTTTCTATGTGTGGATTTTGGTGGTGTAGATTTAGTGAAACTATGTGATGAGTGTGGTGTGGTGCAAGTGTTTACCTTCTTCCCTTGACTGTCAAGTTCAGTCTTGATTGGAGAAAGCTTTACCTCCAGTTTGGCTAGATAAGTGCATCTCTCACAGGTTGTAGTGTTGGGTAGTAGGAGGTGAGGGTTGTCTGTGCACATGAGGCAATTTCTACATTGCCTCAAGATGTCATTGTCATTGTTCTAGCTCCCCTTCTATCAGATGTGACATGCTGCCCCACTGTATGGTAGCATTTTACCATACATGTTTGTAGGGCCATACACACACATGTCTCATACCACAAAAAGCCATCAGACCAAACTGTGTAGCAGCCCAGTATATGTAGGGTCATTCTGTGAATGGCACATATGAGGATGGTGTAGAACAGATAGTCCATATACTGTAATATAATGTAACTTACCATATGTGGCTGTGGCTGTGTTCACATTGGTTGTGGTTATGCACTGTCACACAGGTGTATCTTACCCTGTGCTGTGACATGGCTGTTGAGCCTGCTATATATGCAGGTACATCTGCATTCCCTCATACGAGATGTAGGCCAGTGTTGAAGCAGTCTGCCTGCAACCTGCACAGTGCATTGTTACATGTCTAGTAGCTTAGTGTACTTAACCAGTGGGATGTTATGTGCAGATACTTGCCAGATGTACTGCTGCTGGGCCTCCCTTAAATGTCATGTATGTCAGACAGAGCAGTGGGATGCTGTACAGATGTATGTCAATATGTAATGAGTAGTTTGTGTCCATGGCAACCCTGTACCAGCAGTCATTATGTGTCAGGCCAGACAGGAGTGTGTGAACCCAACACCTATGGTGCCAAATGTATACCAGTCATTATGTGTTATACCCATCTACATGGCTGTCTGCATTCATATTGTCAGGCCTGGTACACATGTGGTGCACTAAGGGATAATGTGTATACCTCTGGACTGTACAGGGTGCATCCAAAGTTCCACATATAGTGGCCAATATCTCTGCTTCACTCCACAGGGGCATTACATGCTAGCGTTGGTACTTTACAATGATTTGCTTAGGATGTCTGTCAATAGCCAATGGCACACATGTTATAAGCAGATGTCAGAATCCACACACACCATGTCTGTGAAGACAGTCCCAATGACAGTAGCAACAGTCTAGTAATATACCTGCTATACATACCTGTCATCCCCTTGCACTACGACTTCAGGACTGTAGAGGCTGGGGTACGGCTACACTCCATGTCCAAGATATATGGTGGAAATATATGTACATATATTTATTATAAAATTACACGTGTACTACATTCAATTACCACTGTCATGGCAACCACCCACTAGAAATCCCTACAGCATGTGGACGTGGTCGCTTTACATTTCCTGTGTGATGGACATTCTTCCTGTGTGTGGGCATCAGTAATACATACAGCAGGTAGCAATACCTCTTACAGGAGAACCTGCAGGGTTCCTATCAGCAGACCGAATATGTATGTTTTCGAATGTGTCTTGTTAAACTTACAAAACCAAAACTACAGATATCAAAGTGGCATGTAAGCGAATTCTTTCCCTGGGAAAAAATTGCTTGGCTGCTTCAGTACTTTGCCGTTTTCGGCACTGTAGTGCGGTCTCGGAGTTGGTATATTTAAGTAGGGGGTTGTGGGAGGCAAAGCCCCCCCCCACTTAATCTCATGTTTTAATGTGCTTTCCTTTTTTTTTTTTTTTTTGTTTGGTTGGAACAGCGATTTTTTTCCCTTCGCTGTTCTGACAGTTCGGTTTTGTAAGCTTTCGCTTACATGGGGTTGATTAATCACCGTTCACTTACCTAAGCATTCGGTGATCTAATATAGACCCGAACCTGCACACTCAGAGCGGCCACATATTTGTAGGAGGATCAGGAACTACAGACAGACTGTGAGTACAATCGTGTTATGCTTTGCATAGTACTGGTGTTACAGTGTGTGTGTGTGTGTGTGTGTGTGTGTGTGTGTGTGTGTGTGTGTGTGTGTGTGTGTCTGTGTACATACTAGTGTACCTTGGAATGCAGTCTGTCTGCATAGCTCACTACTGTGGGCCTGTCCTTTTTCTGGACAGAGGTATGCCTATCATGTGTTGTCCATCCACCACACAGGTCCTGTGTCAGATATTACACTGGCAGTGTGTGTGTTGCATGCTATCAGTACACGGCTACATCCATTTCTATTTCTAACCTCAATTCCCTGACTAAGGGTATGTTGCAGACTATCCTGTAACAGCAGCACCTTGCTTAGTGTATGGCAACTGTGTTCCACATATGTGCCTGTGTTCCAGCCTCTGTCCTCCATCTACATACCAAGCTTTGCACATAGGTCATGCAGTTGGGGGTTGTTCTGTAGTGGGCTGTAAGTAAATTACACTGCCATTGCTGCCATTAGTCCACTGCTGTTGTATCCCCCACACATACAGTGGGGCTGGGGCCATATATGTGTGGGCGTCACCTACACAACACATGTGCACCCTTAGGCACTGCAGAGGCCAGTGTATGTAACAGTGGTATATGGGCCTGTATTATTGAGTCTAGGTGGGGAGCACCATAAATGACCTAGGCTGTTACAAAATATGGGGGTATCAGGGGTGAGCTGCCACAAGGTATCTGGATGTGCAGTACGGTATACTCCACCTATATTGACATTACTTGCATGACTTGGGGTACTGCAAGCCTACTGCCTCCTGACATACAGACTGTTCTGTGTGTTATGTCTTGTTATGTACTGGTTACAACCCATTTGATCACAAAATTTCTTTACCTCCTATGGAGTTTGTACAGAGTGTAGATAGAGGCTGCTGAACTACACACCTGCGGCCCAGTCTGTCTAGACTATTGTACATTCTGAAGGGCTTGGCCTGGACAGCAACAGTTGTGGACCTTTCCAGACTACTGTATTAGTGTAACTATTTCACAGTTGCAGTACTCTGTTTATATGGTTGTCAGTATCTGAACAACTATATGACATGGTATATAGAACTGTTATAGTACACAATTAAAGGATTCCCATTTCTGCAAACCTGTGTGTGGTGTCTTTCCTATGAGCTTTCTATGGGCATATGTTGCAGGCAATGATTGACATTAGTATGTGTCATCCATACAGTGTCCAGTTGTTCAGGTGTTAACTGTAGGCATAGTGGCTGTTCCATATTGTGTGCACCTTCTACATATGTATCTTACTGTACACATATCTGTGTGTGTATGTGTAGTCACATGTGTATATATAAATATATATATATATATATATATATATATATATATATATATATAGATCTGTATCTGCATATCTGTGTCTGTGTATCTGTATCCTGGGGATGTTGATGGCTTCCATATATTACATGTCCTACGGGAGGCAGACTGTACTTGGTAATGTATTGCAGGGAATATGTGTTTGGCTGTGGGGGGCATGCCTATTTGTACAAGACATATAGTGTTTGGGGCCTCTCATCCCCATTAGCGGTGCATGTGGACATAGGTGTATTTGTTAATCTGCAATTGCTATCTACAGATGTATGGCCATATATACCTATATATATATATATATATATATATATATGCTAACAGATGTATAACTCTATGTGCATAGATAGTGATATATATGTACATAGAGTTAGTAAAACAAAATATATATGGATATGTTGTATCTGTTAAGGTTGTAATATAGTTACACACGCTGACATCTAGATGTTGGTATACATTCTCTATACTGTTCCATGACAGGACTGGCTGATATGTTTCTGAAACATTAAATATCTGTGTATCTGTCATGGCTTAGTGGTACATCACCCTGTCTAGGGTGTGCAGGATCCTTAGCTTGAGCCTTACAAGAGCTGTTTATTTTGTTGCTGGGCAGAACACGGCCCATTGGATACAGCGTTATTAAGGCACTTTAAAGCAGTTGTAAGCAGGTTTGCATGGGTTTGCGCAGAGCTAAGCATTGCCTACACAGGTTAAGCAATTTAGAAGCTAACTGAGTGTATGAAAATAGGTATAGGTATATAGGTTATATAGGTTAGTACTAGGCTAACTGTAAGTGGAGGTTAGGAGTGCTTTCCGTCATGCAAACCCATGCAAACCCACTTACAACTGCTTTAAAGTGCCTTAATCACTCCGTATCCAAGGGGTGTTGTCTACCCAGCAACAAAATAAACAGCTCCTGCAAGACTCGAAACCAGGACCCTGCACATAATTTACCATTACACCATGGCAGATATGCCTAATCATGATGTTTTCACATACATATCATCCAGCCCAGGTATACAACACTACAGGGAATGTATTTCACCATGTAGATGTATTTGTGTGTGTGTATATATATATATATATATATATATATATATATATATATATATATATATATTCAACTTTAAATGGATATAACATATCTATATATGTAGGTATAGCTATAGAAATATATATATATATATATATATATATATATATATATATATATATATATATAAGCCAATAAATACATACATATATAGATATGCATACATCGATATAGAAATATATGTATACATCCATATGTCCACATATATACAGCACTAGGAATGCATATATGTCAGCATATATATGGCTCAACTTTCAAGGGGAGAAATCCATGTGTCTGAAAGCTGGAAGGCCAAAATAATCTTCTCAACATTGCACAATCTTACAATAAATGCATCGAATATGCAATGAGCAAATGTCACTATGCATTCGCTTATTGCAGATTTGCAATTTGGGTGTGGGTGGCACTATAGTGGGGATTGGGAATATTTGCCTATCCCCACTGTAGTGCGAACTCAGAGTTAATATATCACAGTAGGGGGGTTGTGGAGGGCCCAGCCTCCCAGATGGGGGGTGGAGGGGGCATGCCTCCCTGCATTACGATATGTTTTCTAACTTACAGTTCGAGAGTCAGCAAAGGTGCCTTTAGAACTGCTGTGTTTTGAACTGTGGTTTAGTAAGAAATGACAGATTTGTCCTTTTGGTTTGCAGAAAGGGCCGTTTGAAGAAATGATTGTCTCCCTTTCAAAGGTGAACACAAACATATCTATATAGGCATATATGGACATACATCTGTAGATGAAACTAGGAATGTAACCACAACATATATGTCCATATGCACCATTGATGGGTCTGAGAAACCTTAACAACACATCTGGCACAGATAAGTATTCCCCCCCAGCCAAACAAGTCTGGCCTGCAATACACTACCAACCTTAGCAGATCTCATAACCAGGACCCTACACAACAAGGGCAATACATGTTAACAGTACTCCATCTCACCTGTAGGATGTCAGGCTGGCATTACTAACATAACATGCAGTACAGTCAAGTGACGTGTCATGCTTGGGGGAACCCCATGGGCAGGCACAGTAAGTAGCTGGGATTCCTCATACGATCCAATAGGCCTACACCTGAAAATGGACTCACCAATGTTGGCAAGGGTGACCACAAATCCACTATGTCAGCTGGGAACTACCACCCAGTAGCCTGATGACCCTGGTCTGCAGGGACATGGAACATATCAACAATGAACTCATGGCCAATGTCACTGATAATCTTAATACACAGGATCCCACCAATGTTGGACTTGTCAAAGGCAAAGAATACAACCTGAACCTGGTATACCTCCTTTACCCAATCATAACAGGTGTAGATGAGGGTTAGGAGGTGCACAATGCCTATGTAGATCATAGCAGGCTTTTGTACACCATCCCACATGTAGGAGAGTGTGTAGTTGTTAAAGGATCTACCTCCATTCACAGAATATGTTTCCACCAGGAACGCTTGGCAAATATCAACATTCCACAGGTGCCATCCCATGGGCATATAGTCCTTCACAGGTCATAGATGTGTTAATATCCTAATCCACACTGTAGAGGTGTGCAGCACTACTGAGGTTGCTATAACTCACTGTGTGTGGCTGTTGTGGACATATCCGCCATTATTGCAGTTACTGTTGCATCTATCCCCACACATAGCTGTCTGTAATACTGTACATTGAATGTAATCAGGTTGTTAGTTGTTGTTTACACCATTCACGGTAGTTGAGCACCTCACACCCTCCTAAGTGTAGGGCTATGCCACCGGCATTGGCACACACATGTTTCTGAGGTGAGGATAACAGTAGAGCGGGGAGAGGGACATACACCCTACTGTTAGCATGTTCAATGTCATCCACATTGCAGACTGCATATATAGCAATGTGTGGTTGTGCCTATCCTGTCTTGGTGGGATTACATGTACAACAGATGTGTTACCTGCACAGGTACATACCTCCATGTGTACAGTCCTGTACCTGTACTGTATCCAAACCAAAGGCTCTATGTATTTTACCCAGCCATGGCATGTGTACCACCCACTACACTTACTGGTGTCCACTGTAGAAGCCCTGCTGACACCACTACACCCATCAGCCATGTGGCACATGGACAATCACAGTATAATCAGAATAGATAATGCTGACAACAATAAAACATTGTTAATTACAGCTATGATGCATCATGGCTGCACAGCTACACCTTCCAAGATATTAGCATTTCATTTTACTGCTGACAACATGCTACACATCATTCCATTGCTACACTTTTGTACAGTCACCCTGTGTATCAGCACCATGTTAGCCTGTCCCTACATTGATGTTACGGATGTTAGGGAGTGGCACAGGTGTCATCATATGTACAGGGTGTGTTGTTGGTTTGCCAGAGGCCTAGGCTTAGCCATACAATTAACAACATGTGTGGGTGTGTGTGGGTGTATGTGTGTGTGTATGTGTGTGTGTGTGTGTGTGTGTGTGTGTGTGTGTGTGTGTGTGTGTGTGTACGAGGGGGCTGAGTACTGTTATGGGTCACTGGTGATGTGTGTGCCGGTATGTGGTTGCCCTAGGTTTGTTGTTTATGCGTGTGTGTGTCTGTGTGCACACAGTTCCTCCATGTAGCTGCCCTATACAGGGAATTGTGAGGCAGCTGCAGACTGTACCTGGCAGGGTTTGCAGTTCATTGTCTCCGGCCATGAACACGGGACCTGTGCCTAGCAGGGGTGCTACAGACAGTATCAGGTACAAAACCAGATCAAGTACTGTCCCACAAGGTTGACAGACATCCACTGGATCCAGGTCCCTCCTGGGACTGGCCAGAGCCATGTGCATGTGGTCTGCTATGATGGTCTGTGGACAGCACCCCCCCCCCACAGTGCTGGGGCTGGTACTGCCATTACGGGAGCAGCTGTGACTGGTGGGACATCCATGGTGACCTCCAGCTGCTGGTGTTGCTGGCATACATCCACGTGGCCATAGCAACTGTCCTGCTTTGTCCTAACGCATGGACATGACATTGTGGAGGAGATCCAATGTCTCACCCCACCGTCTATCCATGCCCTTGGTGTAATTACGGATGGCACCTGCTAGGTCACGGATGCTGTCAGTTATAGAGGTGTGATGAGCCCTTTGCTTCCTTAGACCCTGCCTGGTGTACTGTTCCATTCATACCTGTGCCTCCATGACAGCCTGGAACATGCATGTGGTTGATATAGATGTGGCGTCTGCCAGAGGCATGATGACCAGCAGTGCTCTGACAAGCACCCCTGAACATCTGCCTATGTGATACCCGCCAGACATCTGGCTATGGTTGCTTTGTCCTGACACACATGCCATAGATACCACACTGACCTGGCCAATGACAATCATAGACTGTCCCTCAGCTAAGGCCAACAGTGATGAGGTATGTAGAGGCAGTGTGACTGTGTGCATGGATGGGGTGGATACATGTGGGATGTCAATTGGTGACCCAGCAGCAGCCCCTGACAAACCTTCCTGTACCTCAATACAGCTATCCTCATGGTCACTGTCTGTATCAGTGACATCAGATTCCCTGCAGGGGGGACCCAGCCCCACCTCGCCACCTGAGAGGAAAAAACAGGGAACAGACTGTAAGACCTGTACATCACCACTAAACAGTACACACACACACACACACACACACACACACACACACACACGTGTGTGCAGACATGGCCACACACACAGACATACACACATGCAGTCGACATACATGGCAACCCATACACTCCACCAGACAGCACCTACAGACAGCTCCCACACCCCCATAACACACACAATAGCAGGTGATGGTGCAGTACTGTGTCACACACAGACCTGTAATTACACACATGTCAGCATGCAGGACATGTGGCGCTCAATAGCATGCAGTGCAACTATAGTCAATCTTCGTTACCAACATTATACATGGCTGTGATGCATGGCTTCTGTTAGTAGGTGATGGCCCTCCCCCTGGAACTCACTGCACCCATGTCCACAACATTGCTGTGCATCTGTTCAGCACCCTACATGTACTGTGAACCATACCTCACAGGTGTACATACCATTACAGGATGTGTATCTGTGTGTCAGTTGTGCTTCCGCTACTGCTCACAGCCTCTGTGTGTTTCTGGATTACATGTGAACACGTGTTTAGTGAATGCTTGATGTGTATTCACAGATATCATCATCATCAATGGTGCATTTATTAGTGATAGACTACCACTAGACCGACCACAGACACAATGTACTGCACCTATGGTTTGTTTAGAGACCATTATTGACCATTATTGAGCCCTGGCTGATGTTGCCTGTGGTACACATAGTTTCATCGGTGAGTATTGGTCTATTGGTCCTGGGGCCAACATAAGCCTAGCCACAGGGGTTCCCAGCCAGTCACCACCCACTAATGTTATTCCCTGTGCCCCTGTCAGGCTGTGGCACAGACATGCTATCCATGGTGAATTCCCCATTTCCCATCCAGTTGTCAAGTGTTTTTTAAAGAGGGCCAATGAGTAGCATTGTCTGACATGTATGGGTAGTCCATTCCAGAGTGTGGGAATTCCCCAGGACAGGGCCCTATACCTCCAGTATGTTCTGTGTAATGTGTTGATGAGGTTTAGGACCCTGGAGCATGTGTTTTCAGAGGGAGTGGGATGTCTTTATGTGTAGCATGTTCAACTGCTCTGTGTATGACATAGCTGTGTATGTTGGGCAGATGTCAGCTGTGCCTGGGCAATGTGAACTGGAGTGTAGCCACAGTTGTCTGCGATGGACTGTGTATTGCATATGTTTGAGGCTGGTAATCTCATTAGTGACGTGTGTGCTCTGTCAGTGCACATGTACAGTATGCATTATGGATAGGTGTGTTAGATGTGTACATGGCCTACACCTTAGCTATGACATGCACAGTGAATTGCCAAGCATAACCTTAAACCGTACTCAACGGCATCCGGCTGCTGCCTTGCTGGTATCCCAGAGGTACCTACATTAAGATGAGATAGAGTTGATGTCGGTGGCCACAGCTGTGGTATTGCTACAGGGTGGCTGCAAAATTACAGTACAACAACAGCTAAAGTCCACAGTACTACATATTATGCATTACTGCTTATCAGTACTACACAGCAACAGACCCCACATCTCACATATGCATGATCTACCTGTACAGATGCATACACTACAGTAACCTAATGATATGCTCTGGAACCTTACCTGCATGCTCCATGTCTGGTGTGTGCATGTAACACCCACTTCCATGACTGTATAAGTCTGTAACTGTTGTGGGTGGGCAGGTGCTACCAGGCTCATGAGCAGCTCCTCCACTCTGGTGAGGGGGGATGGATGTTATGGCCCCCCTGTTGCAAGGTGGTTACCCCGCATGGCAGTGGCATGGTGACGTACATGGCGGAGCAGGTCACTACAATGGTGGGTGGACCTGCTCATATGTACAGCTGTGCATCCCCACCTCTTTCACCCTGCGGACCACATCATTCCATATGGCTGTTCACTACTGCTGGTCCTGGCTTGTCCGTGAAAACAACAGCTGTTAGTTCTGGATGATGCCGGTGATTATAATTTCATCCTCCGTGGCACTGTAGGTGGGATTCCTCAGGTGCGCCATACTCCCTGAAAGATATAATGATGGAAATATGTCTGAGCAACATAATACAATACACATATCAGTCTCCCGCCACCATATCAGCTCCAACTTAATGTTCACACAATGCTAGTGGTATGTCTCCGGTATATGTACCATTGGGTCATATATTGTATTGTAGAACACTTTCTGCTATGTGTTTATAGACATGCTCCCTGAGGGGACACTAGAGTTGCTGGGCTGTTACAGAGTATTTCACCTGCATGCCACTTTCACTGCAACTATGTTTTCACATATGCATGTGGTATGCCTGCTATGTGATTGCTACACATCCACCATTCTGTGATATTGGAGATATCTGTGCATGCAGATGGACATGTTCTGGGATTGTGTGGACTATTACAACCCACATATGTTCCACGAGTTACACACCAGTATGTGTAGGGGCTATTTGCCAGCAGGAACACCACTCCCACCTAATGTGCACATGTTACCAGTCCACATCACATCCATGACCCACCATAGAACCTCATTATCTACTGTTTTGTCACTACCATCATGTGGAACCACTTCAGGGGATGGTGCCCCCCCCCCCATGGAGCACACACAGACATATGTCTGTCACCCAGTTATGTCCAGGGTCTTGTTATAGGGAGCTCCACAGAGACATGGGGTATGTGCTACATCACCTGGAGGCATGCAGTACGCATATACAAGGTTTGACATGCATGTTCCTCCTGCCCAGCCCACAGCTAAGGCACCTTTATGTCCATGTAGATGCTGTCATGACTGTCCAGGGGTGGGCACCATGTTCCCTTTGTTCCCATGTGGGGGTTCAATGGCCTCCACATTCCAAATGTAACTACCCATCCACAGTGTGTAACCACATTTGTCATATACCAGCCCTGTAGGCTGTCTTGTTTGTCACCCAACCAGACCTACATACCAATATGTGCCTAATACCCTTCACCAACATATATATCCCACCTTCACAAACAATTGCGGTGTGTTCCCAACATGGGTTACACACCACACTCCATCTTGCAGCCATGTACTGGTATGTAGGTATGTTGTGTATTTATGTGTGATGTTCTCTCACACATGCCATGGCAGGGGACATGTAGTGACATAAATATATATATATATATATATATATATATATATATATATATATATATATATCTGTATACTCACACATATATGTATATATATATATATATATATATATATATATATATATATATATGTATATATACATATGTGCATATATGTATATATCATTATGTGTTGTTTATGTACCTATATAAATGTATAACTGTCCGAGGTTCTGTAGACATGCACAGCTGTGAATATGTATCACACATATATGTATCTGTATGTGGGGTGCATACGAACATCTGGACTACACTCATGTAACTCTCTTTACTTCACAGCTGAACTGTTTTGCCTTGCTGCAACACAGACTGGTGTCTCATGTGAACACAGACTAACATTAGGGGGGTATATACGGTAACAAACTTTAGATAAGCATAGTATACTGCTATGGCAGTTGGGCATGCTATGCTACACTTTAACATGACTGTCCTGCAGGTGGTGTGGTCTCTCACCCATGTGTCTATCATGGCAGTATTAATACCCCCACCAGCTGTTGACCACAGTAATTTACAGAACACAGATATCATGGGTCACATCTTTGCCATTCACTGCTGATCTGCACATTTGACAGGTATGTCCCACTGCTGACAGGGACTGCAACTACTGTCCAGTGCAGTTGTTGAGCAGAACATCATTGCAGGAACAAGTACTGATGGCACATATACATCCTTTCACATTATACATCCTATTATTCTATGCCATATACTACATCCAAATAAATGCATATCTATTTCACATACATGTTATGTTTTTTTCTACTGTAACAGAACCCTGAGCTTTGTGACCTTTCTTGAAGTTTTTTTTTTTCTCTTTCTCTCTCTCTCTCCCTCTCAGTCTCTCCAGTAGAGTGATTGAGTTGGTTTGAATAGATTGCAGCATGCTTTTGTTGGTATTGCACATTATCAGGTGGTGGCTTCTGCACCAGTCAGTGTCCACCAGTTGCTAACTGCATGCAGCCTGCTGTGTAGTACTTCAGATAACCACTGTCATGGCAACACTGTACTTTAAATTGCTGTCTTCTGTGGGAATTGTCCCTTCACCTTTCCAGTATGGATGACATCCTTCCTGTGTGTGGACATCAGTAATACAGACAGCAGGTAGCAATACCTCTTACAGCAGAACCTGCAGACACAGGCCAAATCCTCATTTGGGTAAGGTTCCAGACCTACAGACAGTGTGAGTAGTGTCGTTGTGTGCATTGTATCTTGCTGTTCTTACAGGGTTTCTGTGTACATGGTGCTTTTTCATGGAATTTTGTCTGTCTGCATAGCTCTCAAGTGTGGGCCTATCCATATAATACCAGGGGGACTAGCTGTTAGGTTTTGTCTGTGCACCACACAGGTATTGTCCCAGATATCTCTCTGGCATTTTATCTGTTGAGTGCTACTAGTACATGGCTCCATCCATTTGTACTTCAATGTTATATTCCTGGGTAAGGGTATGCTACAACTAATCCTGTAACACCAACAATTTCCAGGGTTTGTAACAGCACTAATGCAAATATGGCCCTATGTTCCTGCCTCTGTCCTCCACATATATGCCAGCCTTTGTCCTGCTGTGATACAGGAAGGGTTGTTAGGTAATGGCCTTTCATTATTTACTGCTAGCATTACTGCTATCATCCCAGTCATGTTATGGACTCCCACACCAACAGTTAGGCCAAGTCCATATATATGGGGGCAACAACTGGAGAACACATATGTGCCCTTGTACATTCCAGAGGTAAGTGTGTGGTACACAGTGTTCCTTGCCCTTTTACAGCCTTTTATGGGGAGGGGGTTCTATGCCATTAACCTAGGCTATGACACCTTTTCAGGGATATAACTCTTAAGACGAGGGTCATTCAGTGTGATAGTGAGATGTTAGATTAAGCAATGTTATGTATAAGATACTGTGACATTAACACAAGTGCTACTTTTCCCCCTAGGGCATGACTACAGGGTGTAATTGGAGGCTGCTTAACTACATCTGTAATTGTTGATTCTTACGTATCCTGAAGGTAAATCCTGTTTCTACTGTTGTACTAATTGAAGGCCTTGGCCTGGACAGCATAGTATGGCATATACACATTGCTCGCATCTACTGTTTTGTGTGGGCCTTGCATTCATCACGGATTACATATTTCAAACCTTATGTGGTGTAAGTACTGGCATACATTATTGTATAGTACACGAATAAAGGTTATCTGTGTATGCATACCTGTGTGTCATGTCATGTCCTTTGAAATGTGGGTGGGTATATGTTTAATGTCAGTATTCTCATTTGTGGGAATGATTGCCACACTACACATTCCACAGGTGGCAGTTAAAGGGCTTGTGGCTGAGGGATATAGTTTGCACCCAATACTTCCACACTACTTCTACATATGTATGGCTACTGATACCTTTTGTGTGTGTGTGTATATGTGTATGTACCTATATAGATCTCATATAGCTATATGTATAGATATATATATATATATATATATATATATATATATATATATATACATATATATATATATATATATATATATATATATATATATATATATATATATATATATATATATATATATATATATATATATATATATATATATATATATATATATATATATATATATATCTATATATATATATATATATATATATATATATATATATATATATATATATATAAACATATATACATACATATGAACATATGTATGTATCTATATACAACTGATGTTATATGATTATTTGTGAGTCATAAATTAATATATATATCTACATATAGCTGTCTGTCTACATTTACAGATATATATCTGTCCATATGTCCATGCATGTTTGGCTCATATTTTGGCCTGTTCCTCATTCACTTGGCAATTGTCATGGATGATCGCAGCACTGAAGTCAGTAACTAGTGCCAACACTTTTGTGTTTCAGACTTCATCTCCTTATACATATGTGTTCTAATACATATAACTGTGTAACTAGCAACACTGTAAGTGTATTAGAGCATTAGTTGACATATATCCCTATTTGTGCCCACAGTGTGGCATACGTTGTCCAGACGTCTTGCATTAACAGGTTGTGTGGTATGATATTAATACATTTCCTGTATTGTTGACTAATTGTGCTGCATGATATGTTTGTGAAAACCACAGGTTATGTATATCTGCCATGGTTTAGTGGTAAATCACTTTGTGTATGGCATGCAGTGTCCTGGGTTTGAGCCTTAGAGAGGCAGTTTATTTTGTTGCTGGGCAGAACAAGAGACGTTGGCTACAGAGTAATTAAGGCACTTTTAAGCAGTTGAAAGCAGGTTTGCATTGGTTTGTGCAACGGCAAGCACTGCCAACCTCCACTTATGTTTTCTTACAGTCAGCTTCAAATTTCTCAACCTGTGTAGGCATAGCTTACCCCCACACAAACCCGCTTACTGCTGTGCTGCTTACCCCCATGATAATTCCTTTAAAAGAAAAGACAAAGGGGTTGATAGGAAAGTGGTGTAAAACGGGGCACAAAGAGGGAATGACAGTAGGGAAAATAGTTGGCATGTGCAGTAAGGATATAGGAAAAGTTCATAGCTGCCCATTTCTTCTACAGCAACAGCTGTGCATATACACTATATTTGCAGATACATTTGGACCCAAAAACCCCTGGGAGAGGGGTGAGGACAGCATATATTTATTGTGATGCCAATTAGACCAGATTACATGTGTCCAGTGGACACGTGTGCGAAATGGACAGCTATGTATGAGGCAGATTGTTTTTGTGGGAACAGATTGCCCCTTTTTTTTTCAGGTGAGAGTGGGATGTTGGGGAGGGGTAGTAGGTATATTTGGGGAGGTAGGTTGGGTAGGTTAACAGACAAGACACACAAGACACATACAGGGCTAGTATATGACACACGTGGTGGGGTAAACACCTTGGATAGGGATGGGTATTTAGAAGTCGCAAGCCCATGAGCCCCCAACCGGAAACACCACTGCACCTACACGGCCCTGAAGGTGGCTGTGATGGGGACTGTGTAGGAGGTGCAGGCTCACCCTCTAATAGCACCATTCAGCCCTCAAGCTGGCGTAACCACTCTTGATACTCCAAATCGAGCTCCCTATGCACCATGGCCTGGCCCTGTTGATGGGTGACAGGTTCCCCTCTGCGCCCGCTCTGAGGGGGGGACAAGCCCCATCCCCTGCAGCGTTTCCACCCGAAGGTGGTGCAGGGCCCACGGAGGAGGAAGTCCCAGACTGGGCCCCAGATGTGCTGGTGCCCGGTGCCATGGCCAGCTGAGGTGGGACAGGTGGGTCCGCTGGGACCGGCCTTCCCATATGAGCTGTGTTGTCACAGGCTTATGACAGATATGGGTTAGTAACAGTCAACAGCATTCAGGATTAGTTATAACAACATGCATAGGTATTCCCATTAACCCAACACACCAGATTTAACACAGTTGCACAGCGAGCAGAACACATGCAAATATGGAACAACAGTGGCCATTACAGAAACATGCTGGTTTCATTGATGGCAATAGGCCATCAATATGGATGTATTTTAACATGGCACATGCATAGAAACAAATGTGAATATTTAGAAACCATTAGGACATATGTCCCAACAAAAGTTTTGAGTGTACACATACCAGTTGAGGAGTGTCATTGTAATTTTCACAACATTCTTAGTCACTGCAGTGGTCTTTCCCTTACATGTATTATTACACTACATAATGGCCTTATATAGTACACTGGTATGTTTATATTATATATGTGACCTGTGTCTTACATACAGGCGTGACAGGCTGCAGCTGTTAATGCAACATATGTTGAGAATTGCTGTCATACACTTTGGGTGAGGTGTTAGAATGACAGGTTTGTTTCCATATACATTCTCTGAATATGTACACATTTGACTATCAGTTATATGTCATTGGCAGCTGCCTACATTTCTTGGATCATCACACTGGATTTTTAGGGGGAAAAGGGTACCAAGCTGGTGATATGGGCCATTTATCTGGACATACTGGACAGATTGTAACAGTTGTGGAGTATGAATATGCATACAACTTACAATTTGAACATTCTAGCAAATTCTGTACTGTTATTGGGTGTAATTATGCATGCAGCTTTCTATCTGAACATTGTATCAAAATCTGTACAGTTGTGGGGTATGATTATGCATACAACTTAGTAGCACTCCCAGGATTCAAACCCCTACTGTGTGTGACAAAATATTATAGCTAGCATCACAGTACACTGTGCTATCAGGGAATTGATGTAAAGCGTTTGACTGTTTTCTGTCTAAGTCTCTCTAACTTGTACAATATGACTGACCTCTTGGCACTTCCGACATTGCTATGCAGGACTTCATACCTATTTTATCTGCATACCACAGTGTGGGTGACACTGCTTAAGATACAACAGTGCTATTTATAGTATGGAACAGATTGCCAACATATGAGAGAAGAGTAAACAGAAGCACTCCAGGGGTATACTTTTATTCACAGACTATTACACATTTATTTCTACTGGTACAACACTTTCTAAGGCTCTTATATTTATTTGTTATGACAGTACATGCAGACTGATTACTAACCTGCCTCATGATGCAGCCTTTGCAGCCTAGTATCATGTGCTTGCTGGTTCACTGCCCGCTCATCTGCAGCTGTCAGAGAAATGCAGTGATATTTAGCCATGCTTATCCACAGTATACAATAAATAGGCAATTATTTACTACTTAGTAGAATGAGTACTTACTCAGTACTGGGGCAGTGGGCATCTGCCAAGACTCTTGAATCCAGTGTTCCAGTACATCCACCATCCGCCGCTTCAGGTCAGCATGGTGGTGCCTGACCTGCTCACCAGTACAGGGGATACCTGTGGCACTGGTGAAGTCAAGGGTGAGACTGTCCCAGGCCTCAGTTTTATACTGCGAGCCCTGGTACTGGCCCTACAGTAGTCTCTGATGATGGTGTTTTACCAGGAGCCATACCATGACATTTGACTCCTGGATGTCCCAGCACTGCACTCTAAATCGAGTGCCTTCACCCACACCAGCCATTCTGCCTGCAGTAGGAAACTACAACCAGTTATGGGAAGTATTTCTGCCTGTGGGGTTTAAATACGGCCATTTTCCCGCACTTCCCTGTGATTGGCCAGTTTTGAAAAGGCTAAACTATGGGCACACCTGCTTACATAAGGCTGGCACTGCTTGAAGAGGTATACCACTAGAAAGATTGAATTGGCTCCCCTACACATTGCTTACACTTACTAACTTGAGCTGTGCTGCGGTTAGCATTGTTTAATAGTTAATTAGCACTATATTTGCCATTTGGCAATGATTTATTCTTCATTACAGGTTATATACATGTCTGGTATCTGTGATTCATGTGTACATGCACTGTATGGGGTCCTGGGGACTCCTACACTTTATTACAATAACACCTCAAATGTATGCTTACTGCAGTACTCCAGTTCACCTATTTATGTTCTGTGGCAGGTTATACAACATCATACTGTACATAGATTCAGTTCACATGTTTGGTTTGATTTTCCTGTGGTGAGGATTAGTTTGTTGATACCTCATTCATAATTATTGCTATGATGGCTTAGTGGTTAACTACTGTGACTGTAGTGTGCAGGATCCTGAGTTTGAGCCTTGCAGAGGCAAGTTTATTTTATTGCTGGGCAGAATATGGGCCATTGGATACAGAGTGATTAAGGCACTTTAAAGCAGCTGTAAGCAGGTTTGCGCAACAGTAAGCGCTGCTAACCTCTGATTACAGTTTCTTACACTGAATTAGCTTATACTTTGCTTAATCTGTGTAGGTAATGCTTACCCCCATGCAAATGCACTTAAACACGCTTACTACTGCTTATTTGTGCTTAAACCTGCTTACTAGTACATTATTCATTATGACACTGACACTTCACATGTGCATTTAATGCAGTACTCCAGTTCACATTTAAATGTTATTATATAGGTTATATGGCAAAAAGATGTAAAAATATGTTCATATACAGATTTCACATGGAAAATTATATGTGCTGCAGTGGGACTCAAACCAGGAATGCCTGTTCGTTAGGCAGGTGCTCTAACCACAACACTATTACTGTGCTGCTTCATTTGCATATATATTGCTTGTTATCCTCTTCAGCCTTTTCAGCTGCTTTAACCATAGCTAAGCGATGGGTACACCCACGCACCTATGGTGAGCTGTACTTGGGGCTTTAAAAAAATAAAATAAAAGGGTCTCTTTGTTTTATTTAAATGTACTGTTGCTGTTGAACACATGGGGACTGTTGGTGGGGATATGCGGACACCTATGAGTGGTCTCACTCATTTATTTACACTTTCTTTTGTTCTACTTTGCAGGGGCATGTTTATTCTGAGAGTTCTGCTCTCAGACATTCCCCCTGCACTTGTTTACGCTCCATGTAGGATTTTGAGCTCAGGCAGCGTGCCTTCATTAATATGCATGGTGCGCTGTCATTCTCCTCTTTAACTGCTGCTTCCGTGCAGTACTAGGTTAGTCCTGCATGGAAGTTTATTAAATCCGGGGGTATATTTGGTTTATTACCCACCTTATTCAATATATTTGTATCCTTCTTGAACAGAGCCCAGCTCTTAACCAAAATTCTTTTTATGTCTCTGCTATCCACACTGTATGGAGTGATAAAGGCACCAGTGTAATTGAAGCTTCTAGAACATATGCCCATACTCCCCCCTGCTTCAATTATGGGAGAGGGGGGAAACAGGTGGTTCTACTGTGGAATGCTGAAGAGCGATATGTGCTATGCTCAGCTCATCTTGGATAATGGGTGCAAAAACATTCCTCTCAAGTTTCTTGATGACTTCACACATCAACTAATTGTCCATACTAGATGAATAATCTCTGGCCAGGAACATGGACTTAATGTGTCACATTCATCCAAAAAATACGATCTGACCCTTGACCACTGTACACTTCTGATGAAAGGGGTGGGAGCTGGAATAGTGTAAATAGGTATTCAAAAAAAGTTTGTTTGCAGTGAATTTTAGATATGGTTCTTTTTTGTTGGACATCCTTGGTCAAGGAGATGTCCAAATAATCTATGGTGGAAATGTTGGTTTCAAAGGTAAATTTAAAGAAATTGGTTGTTTGGTTTAGGCACTTAAAGAATTTTCAGAAATTGTTTAAGTCTCCTTCCCATATAAGAAAAATATCATCCAAATAGCACATATTTACAAAAGTTCATGTATTCTGACTTGAAAAGGCATTTTCTTCCCATTTCAGCATAAAAATATTTGCCACAAACCCATTACATACAGAACCCATAGCAGCCCCTGTGGATTGCAAGAAACACTCATGGTCAAATATGAAATAATTATTCTTTAACATGATCTCTAATAGTGTTTTGAAGGTGTTGATTTTCTCCTGTGAAATACCTTTATCATACAAGTATTCTGTGAACCATTGCATACCAACATCATGGGGAATAACATTGTAGAAATCCTTTACATCTATTGTTACAAAGATGAAACTGTCATTATACTCCAGGGAGTTAATTTTACTGAGAAAACCCATGAATCTTTACAAAAGTAATTTTCTTGTGTGATTAGATACTTTTGTTTTTCATCCAGAAATTTAGCACAGGGGTGTGTGATAGTTCCTCTGCTATGGATAATGGGTCACATTGGGGTTTTGGATGCACTTGTGAATTTGTGGGACCCCAAAAATCAAGTATGGTGGGGGACTATGCATTCAGAAAATTAAATTCATGTGCATGAATCTGCTGGTCAATAAATAAGTCCTTAAGGATGTCCCTGACTTTTTATATGCAGTATTCAATTCATTTAAAGAATTCTTGATATAAAAATCACCTGCCAACAGACTATGCATCCTTTTATTATAATCTACCTTATCCATGATAGCTAGTTCTCCTCCTTTGTCTGGTTATATCAGTCTTAGAGCATGAATATTTAATTCTTTAAGCAAATCCTTTTCACTAGAAAGCATATTGTCCACATAATTGTACCTTCTTGTTTTACTAAGGATGTCTCAAAAGTCAATAGTACACATCTTTTCAAAAAGGGAAATAGTGGGGGAAACAGAAGGGTTAAAAGTACAGGAGATCCTCAGAGGATCCAAGGACCCATTGGTTGTGCCAGCTAATATATTATAGATCAGTTTTCTTATATAGTGTTTAAAATCTAGAAGTAAATTTGTCGACTTAGCTCATTCACATGGTATGAAAGTCATACCTCATTTGAAAAGATCAGCACAGTCCTCTCTAATGTCATAGTAAGAATAATTAAATACTTTGAAGTCATCTTTGGTATTAAATATTACTTTGCATCCATTAATTGGTGGCATAGAAAGAAAAGGAATTGTACTTACTTCCGATGGATGTTCCTGTATTTCAAGTTGTCCCAGTGTGTTTGATTTTTCATGAATGGTGTCCACTGTGCCTGTTGATTCCATTGGAAATGGTTTTGCCTCACCTTGATTCCGCCCGAATGATGAGGCAGTAGAGAGTTCAAAGGCTAGTCATCCTTTATGCCTGTAGGTAGCTCCAGCAGTAGAACCAAAACAATTCCCCTAAGTCTGTGAACTGGGGCAAGGTTGAGACTCAAACAAACTTATTTCACCTTGAAGCAGCTCTTCCAGAGATTTGAACAAATGCTTTAGCCAAACATGCTGCAAATATTCCAGGTTATTTTTTTCAAATTTGTGATCATTGAGAAAATAACACAAGATGAATGTAGGGGGTCCATGGCAGCTGCATCTAAAAAAATGTGAGGTAGTTTGGGACCTCAATCTCCATGCTAACAGCTGGCACAGACTTAACAATCACACCTCCATCAGTTGTTTACTTAAACTTGATGTTTTAAAAAGGTAAAAGAAAATATGTAGGTTACTTCTTATTTTCAGTTCTCTTCTTATAATTCCTTATTACTATATTTTGCTCTCTATATGAACATTTTTGGATATTTCTTTGAATCTTTTTGTTGTATAATAACACAAAATTTTGGAAGCAAGTTATCTGATTTTTTTTACGTTTTTATTTTACCTTTCATGATTTGTCTGTGGCTTGTTATGTTAAACTAAGTTTAGACGACATCTTTTTGAATGCTTAAAACCTATGGAACACTATGTAATTTAAGTTATGGGGTAAAGATTTTAACAGGGGTGTATAGCTTTAAATTTCATGAATGAACGAGGCCTTGGTTCATTTGTGACCTAGGATTTTATATAAGCTACATTTCAGATGTGTTTGGATTTTGATTATCTGAGGAAGTTTTGCATTTATTAAAATAAAAGCACTAAAACCAAATGTTTCAACAACTTTTGAGTGTTTTCTGAGATTGTTTCCTGCTGGTACCACAACAGTCTAAGTTTGTATGAGAAATAATTAAAATATGTCCCTGTTTTTGGACTTTTGGCCCCCCTCCCCAATTATGTTTTGCTCTGTTCAGATTTCCTGTGCTAAGAGATTGATAGGTATATGACAGATGCATTTATGCAGCTATTTATATGTGCATAGAATTTGGCAGTGAGGAATACTGCCTTTGCAATGGGGTCATCATATTGGAGGAGGATGTTGAATTTAGCCAGGTCATAACTCAGTTTTAATAGATTAGCATTCACATAATTTCTAAATACTGATGTATGTGAAGATGCTTCAAGCTTCAGTATTAAGGATAATGTGATTTATTTATGGTCTGATTTGACTAGGAGGGAAGTTAGAACTGGTGAGGAACAGAGCTATTCCATATTGATGAGGATGAAGTCCAGGATTTTGTTTCCCTTAATTGGGAGCAGCCTAACTGGTCCTTAGAGCTTGTATTTATGAAGACCAGAAATCTTTGAGAAAACTTGTTAAAGTATTAAGAAGTCTCCCAGCTGATGGAAGGGCAGTTGAAGTTTCTTAATAATGCCTAAGGACTCCATACTAGTCAGGTAGGAGGTATAGGCCAGGGGGTCATAGAGTGGCTCCTATAGTTAGCTGTGATGCAATAAGGTCAGGAAATAATATCCCTCTCTCACCAGGATGAAAACAGAAGCACTAATCCAAGCTAATTCCTGAAAAGCAGTTGCCAGCTCTCCATTGATTGGTAGCATAGTCCCAGGTGTTACAGATTTTAAAAGGAACCTGAAAAGAAGAAAAATACTCTGAATGTTGCAGTGTGCACCACTTGAGTTGGGTGATACAAAACAGAAGCTAACTCAGGATTTAAGAGACTAAGGGAAGGGCCTTCCAAGTATGATCTTTCCGTGCCCAGTAAAATAAGTAGATGAGATGAGACTTGAGGAGCTTCTAAAACTAAATATATGCATGTTTGCTGGGACATAGCCTCAAAAGATGCTGTGATGCTGTGATGAACTCATACACAGACGTCCATGGTACCCACAGGAAATGTGTTTGTGAGTGTGCATATTATGAATGTCACAGTCTATGAGAGTGCCCTCACCTGGAAAGATGGCAGACATTGTTCTGCCCTTGCATGAGTGTGAGCAATGGCCCATATTGGACATTTCTTTGGCATGAGCTCCATGCCCTCATGGACATCCACATCTGACACTGCTCGCTTCCATACAGGATGGTGGTATGGAAGTGATTATTCTGCATATGGCTGACCTAGGCCTTCCCTTCCACAATTGCTCTGAACATTGGAGGTAGTGGAAGCAGCCATGAAAGGTGTGTCTGCCACACATCCTCTGTGCACAGGGCAACCTGGGTCATGCAAGCTGCCGATAGAACATGTCCATCAGGTTATATATACAAGATATGCAGTCCCTCAAGTTATCTCATACACCCTGTAAAACATGTACCATCTCAGCAAAGACTGAGGTATAGATTTATAGGTGAATACTAGGCTATTAGTTTGCAGACTATTATAAGCCTAGACAATAAAGAGAGGTCAGAATTAATTAATGTGAGGTAAAGACCTTAACCATTATACCAGTGCTGTCCCTCCCACCCTGGATGTTGTAAACTCATCTTTCAGTGATGGGTCTGCATATTCACTTGGTCATAGTCATAGAGGAAGCTAGCTCAGGGGAGGAGCCAGTATCCATGGTGTGTATAGCCAACAGCATACTGACCACCCCTATCATCCCCTGGTTCAGTGGAGCTGGTAGAATCCAAGAGGGACTGCACTGCAGGGGACTAACATCCTTTACTGGATAGATCTGTC
>NC_056731.1:1222767859-1222817859 GCF_019279795.1 Protopterus annectens | reverse complement strand
ACAGCGGGTTTGCTGCTCAAAGTTGTGATGTTATCCGGTCTGACTGTAGATTTCATAGCAATTTGTAATACAGCTAGAAACAATCTTTCAAAGTGCATATATCTAAGGGCTACCTCCCATTACCCCCCCCACACACACACACACACACACACGCTCACACACACAATTTATGTATACCTCTTCTGCACAATGGTGCTGCATTTTAAATTATATGAAGTACCCCCCTTGAAAAATTTTCTTCACACACTGCCAGTAGAGCATACATATTGGAATAACTGTAGAAATGCAGTTGAAATAATGATGCTCTTCATGCCCTGGGACCTTTGCAACTACTTATATGTGCCCTCAAGCAGCAACAGAAGATACACTTGACACCTGTAAAGTTTGTATTTGCATTTGTACTAAGTTTCACATTGAAAGTACAATTTCTCACAAAATCTATATTATGGAACTTTGTTGTTGAATTACTTATTCATTTTCAGCCATTTTTCCCATGGTAACCCCTTTTTAATAGACACACCTGACACAATTACATATGAATACAGCTATGGCTCTATAATTGTTATCATATACTTTAAGACAGCACATTGTCTGAGCTGTTTTATCAAACAGTTCTGCTGGAGGAGGAACTATTAGTTGCAGACTAGCTTTATTATCTTTATATCATATAAATGTGTGCCTCTGGATATAGTAGTTATGCTAATGAGATACTAATATGTGAATGTTACTGAATCTCACTATGAGGTCTTGCCTGTGGGCCTACTGATGCTAAGAGGGCCTCTTGGTCCTATGCACTTGGATGAGCACATGTGCTGCACAGTGAGCATGCATGGGTTTCTCAATGACCCCAGTAAGGATGTTTTACAATAGATACAATAATTGTCACTGATGGAGGAGTTAAAGAACAAATCTGCTTTCATAGTTAGGCATGCCACAATAACTACCTACATTTATTATAATTTTAACACCATTATACTATCCTGATATGCCAGGATTTTCCACACTAGGTTATTAATTCTCTACCACATATCACACTACTGATATGCTCTGTGTCACACTGCACATGTAAAAAAGTCAACTGGATTGATTGTAAGAGGCCAGCCATATTTATCAATGAATGAAACTAGTTGAATAGCCATGGCTTCTAATGGCATTGTACATCACAGGACACCCTGGTGTTGCAATAAGAAGTCAAAGATCTACAGAAAATGGAAAAAACAATACACTTGTGCTGTTCTGATGATGCCATAAAAAGGCTGAAACAAGTCATGTCTACAGCTACTGAGATTTGGCTTTATTGGCCTGAATGCTTTAATAAAGACTAAACTAGTAAAATAGTCAGTAGGCTGAAACAGTTGCATGTCCTTAATGGGTCATTTATATGTTTCTAATGGGCTTCCTTCAAAAAATGTTTAAAGTATTATGCAATGAAGACTCTGACTTGCAATTTTTTCTGTTTTTGTTTATGTTTTTTTTTTTAGTGTAGGCTTTTTACATGTTGTTTTGTTTTATTTTGGGAAATGTTGCAGCCATCCTAATATTGTTGGTAAAATTAGGTCAGAATAAAGGCACTTGATATGTATTATAAGTACATATCCATTCTGTGGAGACACACACATATGTGTGTATATATATATATATATATATATATATATATATGTATATATATATATATATATATATATATATAGGGTAACCTCATAACATCAACCCCCCAAAATGCCGAATCGAGACAAATGCATCGAAACTGCAGAATAGCAAAACTCCATGTCATCGAACCACACTTCTGTGAACTGAAGGGACTTCCTATTCCTCTGTAGCAACAGTATGGAAGGGAATGGAGATACTATAAATGTACAGTTAATTGGGTGGCTCTGTGGTAGATGTGGGCGTGCAGTGATTGTGTGCCATTTTCTACAATGTAGTGTGATCTTGGAGTTGGTATATTTAATTTTCAGGGGGTGGGATGGTGCAGAAGGGTGCAGCCCCCGTTCTAAAATGTAGGATGGGATAGTGTAGGTTTCTGGTGACTTGGGGGAGGGTTTGTTATAGGTGGAGTTTGTGTAGTTTTTTCTTTTAGACCAGGAATGTGTTTGTGGAAGTGTGGTTTGATGATATGGAGTTTCACCCTTCTGCAGTTTCGATTCATTTGTCTCGATGAAATGGGATTCCGTGTTCTAGGGATACAATGTTATAAGGTAGATCCATATATATATATATATATATATATATATATATATATATATATATATGTGTGTGTGTGTGTGTGTGTGTGTGTGTGTGTGTGGTACCTTCGTTGAAGGTTGTGTGTCAGAGCCGGCAACTCGGTACATAAAAATGTACTGCCAATCATTAGCGGACCGGAGATCCGCTGTGGCGACCCCTAACCGGGAAAAGCCGAAGGACACAACAATATATGTGTGTGTGTGTGTGTACATACCGTATTTCTCTGTAAATAAGACCTAACCAGAGAATAAGGCCTACCATGGTTTTCCAGGGTGGTCATGATATAAGCCTTACCCCAAAAAGCCCCAGTTAAGATCATCAACAACACATGACGGATGTGTTGAATTATAAAATAATAATATTATTGACACATGTTGACTGAGGTTATCGTACTCTGCTCACCATTTCTGGGCCATTCAGCCACCAAATTTCTTCTCTTTGCAGAAAGTTGTCTTTCCCCGAGAGTCCTCCATGATTCTTACTGTAACCCTAATACTCACTTACACTTGACGGTTGAGATCCTTTCCCCATAAACACTGGCAAGTCTACTTTGATTGGTCAAAGTACAGACAACGCACTTAAAACATGTGCACTTGATAATGAATGGGTGTGGTTGTGTCTGCTTAACTGTCGCCATTTTGTGTTGCCACTCCTGTCTCATAAGTTTTCAATTAACCCCCCCCCCCCCCAGACAAGATGAGTGCAAAAAGAAAGAGCTATTCCATCAAGTACAGGAAAGGAATCATGGAGGACTCCCGGGGAAAGAATCTGGTGGCTTTCTGCATAGAGAAGAAGTTGGATCTCTGAGTGGTCCAAAAATGGCGAGCAGCGTACGATAACCTCAGTCAACAGGTGGATGTGGGAAATGCTAAGAAGTGCATGTGTGGATCAGGTCGGCAACCATTATTTCCTGAGCTGGAAGACATCATCTGTGAATGGATTGCTAACAGGAGAGCAAATGCTTTGGTTGTGCGCAGGGCTGATATTCAAGCTTTTGCCCTTGCAATGGCACCACAGTTAGAAATATCCCCAGAAGAATTCAAAGCATCACAACATTGGCTGAATGGCTTCCTTCAGTGATATGAACTGTCTCTAAGAAGATAAACAACACTGTTCAAGCTGGAAGATACTGAAGTTATTAAACGTGCACTTGCATTCAAGTCCTTTGTTGATGGCACTGACTTTTCTAAATACCAATTCTCCAACATGATTGCTATGGATGAAACTGCAGTGTTTAAGGGCCAAGGATCTCAAACAACAATTGATCAGAGGGGTGCCTCATCAATCTACATTCCTTCCACTGGTTACAAAAGTGCACGTTACCTGTATTTTGGAAATTCGTCTAGATGGAAAGAAAACCCCACCTCTAATCATTAGTAAGGGCAAGAAAGATAAGATTGAACGTGTTTCAGGCATTTACATTCTTGAAACCGAAAAAGCCTGGTGCACACAAGCAGTTTTAAGGAAGTGGGTCGATGTAATGCTGCCACTTGTTTTCTAAGGTGGTGAAAGAGGTCTGCTAGTCTGGGATTCAGCCAGCACTCGCCGTGCTAAAGACATGAAGAACTTCCTTGCACAGAGAAGAATAGATCAAATAATGATTCCCACAGGAATGACTGCCTATCTCCAGACTCTTGCAATAAACAAGTCATTCAAGGACCATTTGTGCATGGAACTCAATGACTACATTGAAAATAGAATGGAGAGAAATCAGCGTGGAAACTTTGTGAAGCCTAGCCTGCATGAGGTCGTGACTTGGGTGAAGAATTCATGGGATAAAATCACTGACAGCTGTGTTTCTAATGCACTATGAGCAGGCTACATGGACAAGCAGTACTCATTTAAGGAGACCTCTATTGCTAAGCATGATAGATTGGGGCCAATGGTTCTACAGGAAATGGAGTCGCAAGAAATTCAGGCCAAAATTCGGGGGATGAAGACTTGTAACAATGTTCCAGAAGAAGATGACATGACTGTATTTCAATAACTTTTCCATTATCGGGGCAACAGATTGGATTGCTTCTGCTCTCAGCTGCCAGCAAGCTCTTGTCAGTTTTTTGACTTTATTGTATTAAGGTAATGTTTCATTATCAAGGGGTAATTACAAATTAAGGCCACTAGTTCCCAGACTTCATTTTTATGACTTTCCATCATTCTTCTCTTTATGGTTTGGGTAAGGAATAAAGAAAGCATCACCACTCAAAAGGTGGCAGTTATTCACGTGTTTTATTCTCCTCCTCCAATACACATGTATTGAGATTTTTCTGCACTTTCTGTTAAGCATGAGATATTGCACTGGGAAAGCCAAAGTGTAGATATTCTGAAGTTGAAATGTTTGTTGCACTGTTTACGTAGAATTCTCACACAACTGTTAACACGTTACCTAGAACTGTTGCCCAATAATGGAAAAATTACCAAATGAATGTCAATTTGTGTACATGAATAAATGTCGATTTGTGTACATGAATAAATGTTGATTTTTGTACATGAATAAATGTTGATTTGTGTACATGAATAAATGCCAATTTTTGTACATGAATAAATGAATAACTGTAGATTGTTGTATGAGGGGGGTAAATAAGGCATCCCCTGGTAATAAGCCCTAATGCATATTTCAGCGGGGGGAAAAAATATAAGACCCGGTCTTATTTTCGGGGAAGTACGGTGTATATATATATATATATATATATATATATATATATATATATATATATATATATATATATATATATATATATATGTGCGTGTGTGTGTGTGTATATATATATATATATATATATATATATATATATATATATATATATATATATATATGTGCATGTATGGATCTACTGCTTTTGGTCGAATCACATTTGGTCGAAAATGATTTCAGGCAGCCCACTTCACCGAAAATGCATTTCACTGAAAACCCATTTGGTTGAATTCCATTTGGTCGAAAATGGTATATAGCCCCTGCCCCACTGCAGTGTGACCCTGGAGTGAGAATATAAAGTTCGGGGGGGGGCATAGCCCCCCCATATAATTGTGGTGTATTCACTATTATATACTTGTGTATCCATTAAAAATACATTGAAACATATGACATCAGTAAAAACTAGTTGCAAACCCCCCAATGTAGGGGGATGTGCCCCCCCACACCCCCCTAACTTTATATTCTCACTCCAGGGTAGCACTGCAGTGGGGCAGGGGCTATGTTCCATTTTCGACCAAATGGACTTTGACCAAATGAGCTTTCAGTGAAGTAGGCTACCTGAAATAATTTTCGACCACATGTAATTCGACCAAAAGCAGTAGACCTAAATATATATATATATATATATATATATATATATATATATATATATATGTGTGTGTGTGTGTGTGTGTGTGTGTGTGTGTCATGCATAGTAAAATATGCATTGTAGACATGTTGTTGAATGGCATATTTTAATTTACAGTATCTGTGGCCATATTAAATAATTATCTTCTATACTGGAGGGGGATGGAAATGTCTTCTAGGTAGGGGTGGTAATTAAAAGTGTATAAAGAATGTATATTAATACAGTGGCTATCTGATACTAGTATTCATGTGTGTCACCTTGGACAGGTATGCGTTGTTCTGTTTACAGATGTACAGTTATTTCTAGTGCTGTCTAGAGTCTATTTAGATTATAATCAATATAATCTTTTATGTGTGCCCTTTGCAGATTGATTCATATATACTTGTAATTGTTAGACAACAGGATAGGTGTACAGAAAGGCAAGTGGCCACAAATTCAGCATAATATTACAGCACTGTATAGGAATATTATTATTATTCCTAATGACAGCTATAATAGGCATAGCTACACATGTCAGGATTACTACCTAGGTCTACCGTGTTCAGATAGTATATTGTATAATAGCTGCATTTTGCATCCTACACCCATGCTGTTAGTCAGATTGAAAATATATGCAGAAATACTTATATATTTGATTGATGTCATTTATTCAAAGTGTTTCATTGATTAATTATATCCACGGTAAGCAAATGTTTTTTCTCTCTCTTCACTTCCTGTCTTTGCCACTATACTTTATTTTAAATGTATTTTATGTTTATTACTTTATTTTTTCCATTTATTTACACATGCTGTACAGAAGCTGCCACAGCAGTGTTAGTGGCGTGGCCAATGTCTACTGTCCCCCAACAAGACTAGCCATCCACTGTGCTTTCCTAAGCTGTATCCTCAGCTGCCTCACTGGTGGATGCAGTGGGGCACAGCCTGATAGTCAATTCTCCTGTCTCTGTTGACACTTCACTGGCTGGGAACAATATTGTTCCCTCACATGGCACTGCCAGCGGTCATGATTTTGTCATATTTAGTGAGATGGTCTAGGTGTACGGAGAGATGCTAGACCAATGGTTGTAAGCCTGTAATTGGCTTCCTGGATACCTCTTACAGTAGATAGAATTGCATTACAGCCTTCACTTGCCATAAGCACTTTCAGCAGAGCCCATTGGAGAGGGTGGTCAAGGTAATGTCTGACCTCCTCCTGGCTATTGCACAGACAGTTCAAAATGGAAGACCAAACCCACCCTATTTGCCATCCTAGTGTTACTGTCCCTTGTGTACTAGTGCCATCCCTTGTTTGTTGCCCAGTCCTTCTCATCACCAGTGTCCTCCCTTTGGTTGTATATCTCTGAATCTCCAGTCTCCCCCACATTCAATGTGTCAGCACCTCCCCTGTCAGTATGCACCTGTGTTAAATATCTGTTCATTTGTCCTTTTCTGCTGACCCCCAGCCTTTTACCATACATTCATCTACACTTCCAACATTCACTAGCTTCCCTTCTTAAATAAAAAAAAAGAAAATGGGCAGCTGACCCCAAAAATGCACCCTTTCTCTTTTCCCTACAGCCATCTTCTCCTTTCTTGTTTCTCCTCTGATTGTTCTTTTTTGTTATTACTATTCTATGCTCCTATTTCCCCTCCTTTTATGGGCAAAAAAGATGTACAGTCATTGCAGTGGCCCTTTTGAAGTAGTATGATATTTTTTCATCTTCTTGCACCTTCACTCATGTGCACACTTTGAGGCAAACTCCTCCTCTACGTTTGTCACTTTTTCCATATGAATCCTGGCTTGTGGATTTTCTCTTTCACCATATGTGCTGCTCCTACAGTGAGTAGGTTTAATAAGTACCTACAACTAGAAGTGTGACTTTTTACTATTTAAATGGTAATTAGCTTTGGGCTGCAATGTGATACATGTCATACCTATGGAAAACAATGTCCAGACACGTTAGCATGTTTTAGAATCCCGGGGTTGGACAACACAAAACAAAACTACTTCACCTTAAATCAACCTGTAGAAATAGAAACAATAAAAGTTAGAACAAAAAAACAACAGTTTGAACTAGATAAATATGAAATAAAACCTAAATCAGAAACAGTCAAAAACAGATTTGTGGCAAAATGGACCAAAAAGTTAAAATCTACAAAAAAAAAAAATAAAATATCAAAAAATATCACATTTCTAACAAATGTTAATATAAACCTCACTATGTGACAACAATACCACTGAATGAAAGAAATAATTCAAAACAATTTAAACTTTGAATTGGAGCCCCCTATTAGGCAACCCATTCATTGAAACCCACATAATCTATATAAAGCCTATTCAGCAGGCAAACTACACAATTAACCCACCCTATTAAAAAATGGAAACTAGTATTCCTCACAACAAATACTGAATAAATGGATACATTTAATCTGTTGGCCTAGTCCTTAGTCAAACAATACAACTTATTTTGTTAGAGAGCTGGAGTTCACACTTCAGTTGCATTGTAGAGAAAATACTTATTTTGACAGTTGTAGGTGAATGACTCATGAATTTGGTTGTTAAGACAAGACTTGAACTGGTGAAGACTGAGTAGGGAGCTGGAATTCAGAGTGAATATATTCCATAGGTTAGGTCTCCAGCAGAAGAATGCTTTGCGAACCATTCTAGTGAATAGCTCAGAGTTAGAAAAGTGAAGGTGCTGGCATTAATAATCAAAGGCAATGGGTGACATTTTTATTTTTAAAGAAGAAGCCTAATTGGGAGTAGTAGTTAAGGATTTTGTACATCAACTGGAAGCAAGACAACCTGGTTCTTAAGTATGTTTGTTAAATAGTTTGAATTATGAGGAAAGTTGTTAAATCATTGCCGTATGAAGAAGGTGAGTTATTTATAACTCTGTGGAGTTTGTTTAGTAAACCTTTAAGTCTGCTGCAGTTAATGAATGATACTGCAGTCATAACTGAAAAACCATATTCTGTTATTGACAGAAGTAGGCCAGACCCTTGTTGTAGTATAAATACCACCTCAGGGTCTCCACTAAAAGGAAGTCGCTAGCCTGACAGGACTAATCTGGTCAACAAAGGATAAATAAATAAAATAAATAAATACATTTGCAGTGGTGCTTCTAACCTCATTTGTTAACAGGTAAAATATACTATGGCTGGAAGCTAGGAGGATGTTTACTCTAGTAGTAATTGAGATGTGGGGGAAGGTAAGTTGTGGAATAAAATGTAAATTTACAGTGCTGCACAGAATATAAGGTGTGATGCAGACAACTTTTGGGTGCTAGGAATAGGTGTTCAGGAGTACTAAACAGGATGGCATCAGTTTTTTTTTTTTTTTTGACATTTAACATTAAATACACTGAACTGAAGTAGGTGTGAACTATCTTGTGGTAATTTACAGATGTTGAGCTAATGCAGGACTGAGATGAAGTCAAAGTCCAGATAACATAATGCTGTAACGTTAGGGATTATGATCATAAAAGTGTTACCAAAAGTAGTAAACAGCAAAGGAGCATGGATGGAGCTATGAGGGTCACCTAAGTTAACCTGCTCATGATTGGATAGGGAGTTCCAGCTTTACTACTGAAGAAAAATTAATTAAGTTGACTGTGCATCCACTGAAGAAACGCAGGCAATATGCTAATTGCTCTAGGAGAAGGGGATGTTGCATTGAATCAGTAGCTTTGTCAAGATGATCAAGACAGAACAAGTACATTTTCCCAGTGAGAATATAAATAATAAGGCAGACTGTAGTGGCCAAAGAACTATGCTCCTTTATGAAGCCATGTTGTTGGTAGTTAAGGAGGTCAAATTGGTTAGTAGTGGAGGAAAAAGGCTTGGGATGGTATGAAGTGAGAAAATGGGTGTTCCTTCTTTTGGTTAGAATTATTATTATGAATATCTTTCAAAGGTGAGTAAAAGTTTCATTTCTTTTTTTTTCCTCTGAAATGTTTTTTTTTTTATTTTTAATAATAATAATAATAACAGTCGTAACATATTTACAATCATAACAGAAAAAAATAACTATATACAGAGTCCATAACAAAGTTAAACTTATATATACATTCAGGAAATCGTTTAAAATTTTCACAATAATAAGTATAGCTTTTCCCAAGCAATTAACTTGTATAAGTTTTTTGTTTTAAGCTTTATGCTAGAAATTTCTTTTTCACATAGATCTGTGGCTAAATATATATATTCATTTATAAAAGAGAGAGGAGAGTTCGTTTTGCAATTTTTTGTTACAACTTTTCTTGCAACTGCAAGAATTGACCATAATATATAGATATAACCTCCAGTATTGGTACATTAAACAAAATGAGAGAGTTAGAAATTATACAATTATGATTCCACAAGGCTTTATAAAAAATTTCAAATTAATTCCAAAATTGAGATAACGTACATGTAACAATCATATGATACCTATCAGCATCTACTGCTTTACATCTCCAACATTTCACATCACTTTTTTTATACATTTTTGCAATTCTTTGTGGTGTGAAATAACATCTGTGGAGGAAATTCTAAATATATATCTTTCATAGGTTCATAGGTTCATAGGTAGGTACTAGGCTATCGGCCCTAGGGCCCATACAAGCTTAGCCAAAAAATGTACCCTGGCTTTCACCATCCAAGAAAATTATTTTCCTGCACCCCTGTCGAGCAGAGCCACAGAAGTGATCCCCGGGGTGAATTTCCCATTTCCCATCCAGTCATCAAGATTTTTCTTGAAGAGTGCTAATGAGGAGCTCTGTTTGACATAGATAGATAGTCTGTTCCAGAGTATGGGAAGTCTCTGGGACAGGAATCTATCCCTCCAGCATGTTCTGTTTATTGTGGTGACAAGGTTTAGGTCCCTAGAGCGTGTAGCTCAGAGGGATTGGGATTTCTTTAAGTGGAGCATGTCCAACAGCTCTGGGTTTGACATAGCTTTGTATGTTAGGCAGAGATCACCCCTGAGTAGGCGATATGCGATGGAGTAAAGCTGTAGTTTTTTGAGATGGTCTGCATAGGGCATCTATTTGAGGCCAGTAATCCTCTTTGTGAGGTATTTCTGTGGTCTTTCCAGTTATTGTAGATGTCTTGTGAGGTACATACCAAAAGGGGCGTTGTACTCTATAATGGGTCTAATGAGTGATGAGTAAAGGCTAACAATGACCTCTTTTTTTCTGGATGAGAATCCTTTTGTGGTGAGATGAGCCACGTAGAAGGATTTCCTGACCACTGTGGCGATGTGATTATCAAAGGAGAGACTACTGTCCACCTGTGTCCCAAGGTCTCTTATCACATTTTCGGCATTAAGTAGACTACCAGCTATGTGGTAGTTCATGGATACAGAGTTTTTACCAAAGGGGATGACAATACACTTTTTGGCATTGAGCTTCAGGCCATGGCTTTAACACCAGGTATCTGTCTCAGTGAGGCCCTTTTGTAGTTTGTCCACATCGTTAGGAGTTTCGATTATGGCTCCTAGTTTGCAGTCATCTGCAAACTTTGTTAGCCAAAGACCTTCTGTGTTGGCCTGCACTTCAAAGGAGTAGATACCAAACAAGAGAGGACCCAGGACTGAACCCTGTGGTACTCCACTTGTCACTGGTCTGATGTTGGATTTGGAATCCGCTACTTTCACAGTGTGGGTTCTGTCCATGAGCCGTAGGGAGAGATTGTTGTTTTCCATATTGATTTTAGGAGAAGCTTTTTATTGTTAGTAGTAAATTCTTCTTTATTTATTTTAGTAGCATACTCCTAATAAGAGGCAGTTATAAAACTAAAATCAAATCTAATAGCTTTATAAACTAAGGATATAAATGAGGTGCCTTTCAAAGAACCACTTATAACATTCAACATTAGTTCCAGTATTTTAGGTATATTATTTCCATGAGTTTGCAAAGTGAATATAGTTTTGTTATAAATTAATTCTCTACAAGTTTGTATGGCTATCCAGTTATTATTATGTAAGTCATACCTGGCAATTAAATAGCGGGATGAATTTTATTAGGGGACAACAATTGATTCTAATATAATAAATCATTATCTTTAAATTCAAATATTTTGTTAATATCAAAGGTAATCAAGCACTCAGTGTAAGCAATTGGAAAGGCAGATAAGTTTTTATCTAACTGGTTGGGTTGAGTTAATCTCTTAAAGTTTGTCAGTATTAGGTTAATGAAGGAGCAGGATTTTAATTTCTGTTTATTTTGCATATATATTTTTAGTGACCATGTAAAGACTTTTCCATGTATTGCAATGAGAGGTTCAATTAGCATTTTGTTATTGGTTAATAACATTTTTTTTCATGTATTAATTTCCAGTATGAATTATATGAACACAGTGGTGCAGTGGTTAACATTGTCGCCTCACAGCAAGAGGTTCTCCGGTTCGATTCTCGGCTGGGGTGCCTTCTGTGTGGAGTTTGCATGTTCTCCCTGTGTTCGCGTGGGTTTCCTCCGGGTACTCCAGTTTCCTCCCACATTCCAAAAACATGCATCTGGAGCATTTCTCCCCGGGCCTCCGCTGAAAACAGGCTCTGTGGAACCTAGTCGGACATTCCCGGTCAACGAATGTTAAATAAATAAATAAATAAATAAATAAAATATGAGAAATTTAATGATAGAAACTTGTATTAAAGATAGCAGCATTTATATAAAAGTCAATATTGGGGAAACTAATGCCTCCTTCTTCCCAACTTGCAGTGTGTCCTTGCAAAGATATCTTGGGTTTTTGGGGTGCAAGAAGAAGTTTAACAGAATATTATTGATCTTTTTTGAAACTTTCTTAGGTGGGAGAATGATCAGAGACTGACCGATGTAAAGGATTTTGGGTAATAATATCATTTTAACTAAAATTAGCTTATCTTTGAAAGTAAAATAAAGTTTGTTCCAGTTATCTATGATGTTAGTGATTGAGTTTGTTAGGTTACTATACTTTATAGATACTGTTTCCTTAAGATTTGAATTAATGTAGACACCTAGATATATAATATGTGTAATATCCTAATTGAAGTGTTCATAATTTCTCATTTTAGCAGTTACATTTTTATTTATTAGGAAAGTTTTTTTTTTTTTTTTGTGATTGAATTTTAATCCTGACAAATTTTCAAATAGGTCTAGAGCATTAAGTAGGTGGTCCAAAGATGTTTAAATGTCTCCACTAGTTATTAATAGATCATCGGCAAATAGTTGAATCTTTGGGGATAGGTCATTATTGAGATCATAACCTTTTATATGTAGGTTATTTCTAATATAATTAGGCAAATTTTCTATGGCTAATGCAAAAATTAAGGGAGAAATGGGACAGCCTTGTTTTGTGCCTTTTATGAGTTTAAAAGAAGAGGATAGGAAAGAACCTATTTTTACTAAAGAGACAGAGTCTTCATAAAGCTTTGCAATTAGTTTTAGAAAGTCTGGAGAAAAGTTATACTGTTTTAATACTCTAAATAAGTAAGACCAGCTAAGTGAATCAAATGCTTTATCTATATCAAGAGTCATTATGGTTAATTCATTTTTATTTTTATTTGCTTTGTCTATTAGGGATAAAAGTCTTATTATGTTGTCTTGGACTTTTCTATGTTTTATAAAACCTGTCACGTCTTCTTCAATTAGACTAAGTATAATGGAATTAATTCTATTTGCTATGATGCTCATAAAAATCTTATAATCTATGTTTAAAAGTGAGATGGGTCTATAAGAAGAACAGGAAGTAGGTTCTTTATTAGGTTTAAGTATAGGTGAGATGAGAGTACTTCCATGATGGTGGACTAATAAACGTATTATTAATTTCATGAAGTGTACTTAATAATATTTTTAATATGTTGTCAGGGAAGATTTTATATATTTCAGGAATCATGCTATCTAAACCTGGTGATTTATTAGTTTTTAATTTATTTGATCTTTTAGTTCTTTAAATATAAAAGGTCTGTCACTTTTGGCTATGTTTTCAGGGAATAGGGTCTTTGGGATAGTATCTATTAAGAATTTATCTAGAGTTCCATTTTCACTGATTTATTTAGGGGTATTTATGTTCTCATAATGTTTCCTGAAACAATATAATATGCTGTTCATATCAGAAGCTTTTATTTTCCTCTTGTTTTCCACATATATAATTTCTTTTATATGATTCCTTTCATTTAAAAAATTAGACCTTACTGCAATTTTATGTAAGCTTTTAGGATTTATAGAATATGAATATGTTTTTTTTTTTTCTAGATTTATAAATATTTTATGCTGCAAAATGTTTTGGTATTCTATGTTTAGTTTGTTTATATTATCTAGGGCTTTTTTGTCTTTGAATATAAGATTACGTTTTAGATTATCTATTTCATTTTGAATATCTTCTAATCTTTTATCCCGGTCTTTTCATTTTTGTATATACCAATTTTTAACCTTTCCATATAACACAACTTTTAGGGTGTCCTAAAAAATTGTGTCTGATACCTCTCCATTATTGTTTATCTCTAGAAATTGATTTATTTCAGTTAACATTCAATCTTGAAACCCAATTATTCTTGTAATATAAGCTGCTATTCTTTGCCAATGATTTAAGGTTTCTGTGTGAAAAAGTTATATTAAAAGTAATGGTGTTGTGGTTAGATAGGGGGCAGGATATTAAAAGTACATTTTCTATTTTTAATTGTAAGGAGTTCGATATTAAAATTTTGTCAGTATTAGTTTGTGTCCCAAATCTATATGAGTAGTGGGAAAACTTTAGGGAAGAAGGAAGTTTTATATGATATATATCTTTTAAATTTCTCATATTGATATAGTTGTGTCATTTAAAAACAGAATCTACTTACACATTTTATATTAGACCATGTCATTATAGTTTGTATAATACAATAAGCTGCCAAACAAGTTTAAAAGTCTGTCTTGTTGCAAAGCAGTTCATGTTAGTCTACAACATTGTTAATGAATTAAACTTCTTCAGCTCATTATAAGGGTTATATGTATCTGTGAAGCAGATGGGAATGACCACTATAATTTTAAATCTAGAGGTATGAGTCTATTTAAATTGTACAGAATCTATGAGACATGAGTGCTTCAGATTTCTTATATGCAGGCAACAGTGATGAAAGTGTATAATCAGTTATACTAACAAGTGCAAGAAATAAATCGCTATGTAGTATTGTTTTAATATGCTTTCCATTAAGTTTCAGCCTTTACTTGTTTTGAAGGACCAAAAGAATCACTTACATTTGTTATCTTTTATAATATGCAGGATCATTTTATGTTATGAGCTATTCTGCTGTTTCCATTGCATTCCGGTTGGTCTGGAGGTTCTGGAAGTCAGAGAAGAGTTCAATGGTCAATTGTAACTTCCTCTGAGGTGCCACAGCTGTTCCCATGTGGAAATGAAGCCTTAAATGAAGGTGGATATCTCAAGCTGGATTCCAAAAGGTTCCAATTGAAGATTTAAGGTACAAGGGCAGGAATGATTACTTAGAAAATGCTCGTGGATGTATTTATAGGTTCATAGGTTCATAGGTAGGTACTAGCCTATCGGCCCAAGGGCCTAAGTAAGCCTAGCCAACAAGGTTCCCTGGCTTACACCACCCAAGAAAGTTATTTTCCTGTGCCCCTGCTGAGCAGAGCCACAGCAGTGATCCCCGGGGTATATTTCCTATTTCCCATCCACTCATCAAGATTTTTCTTGAAGAGTGCTAATGAGGAACTTTACTTGACATAGATGGGTAGCTTGTTCCAGAGTATGGGAAGTCTCTGGGACAGGAATCTATCCCTCCAGCATGTCCTGTTTATTGTGGTGACAAGGTTTAGGTCCCTAGAGCATATGCCTCGGAGCGATTGGGATTTCTTTAGGTGTAGCATGTCCAACAGTTCTGGGTTTGACATAGCTTTATATGTTAGGCATAGATCACCTCGAAGTAGGTGATATGCTACAGAATAAAGCTGGAAGTTTTTGAGACGGTCAGTGTAGGGCACCTGTTTGAGGCCAGTAATCCTCTTTGTGAGGTACGTCTGTGGCCTTTCCAGCTGTGGCAGATGTCTTGTGAGGTACATTCCAAAAGCCAAAAGGGGCGTTGTACTCTATAATGGGTCTAATGAGTGTCAAGTAAAGGGGAACAATGACCTCTTTTTTCCTGGAAGAGAACCCTTTTGTGATGAGGTGTGCCACATAGAAGGATTTCCTGACTACTGTGGCGATGTAATCAAAGGAGAGACTACTGCCCACCTGGGTCCCAAGGTCTCTTATCACACATTTGGCATTAAGGAGACTGCCGCCTATGTGGTAGTTCATGGGTACAGAGTTTTTGCCAAAGGGGATGACAATGCACTTCTTGGCATTGAGCTTGAGGCCATGGTTCTGACAGTAGGCATCTGTCTCAGTGAGGCCCTTTTGTAGGATGTCCACATCATTTTGGGACTTGACTATGGCTCCTAGCTTGCAGTCATCTGCGAACTTTGTTAGCCAAAGGCCTTCTGTGTTAGCCTGTACTTCAGAGAAGTAGATACCAAACAGGAGAGGTCCCAGGACTGAACCCTGTGGTACTCCACTTGTCACTGGTTTGAAGTCAGATTTGGAGTCTGCAACTTTTACAGTGTGGGTTCTGTCAGTGAGCCAGTTGACAACCCATCTTGTGACATAGGAATTTATACTTAGTTTAGTTAGTTTAGCTATAACTCCAGAATGGGGGATGGTGTCGAAAGCCTTGGCGTGGTCAAGATAGGCTGTGTGAACCACCTTACCCTCATCTACGGCTTTGGTAACTACCTCAAAGAAGTCAATCAGGTTCAGGAGGCATGATCTGCCTTTAACAAACCTGAACTGGGTGTGGTCCAGAGTTTGGAGGTTACCAATGTCTTTGTTTATGAATTCCATGATGATACATTCCATGGCCTTGCAGACCATGCTCATCAGGCTAATAGTGCAATAGTTCCCGGGATCAGTGGTGGCTCCCTTTTTGTGGAATGGGATAACTGTTGCTGTGTGCCATTCAGTGGGAACAAAGCCTGATGTGAGGCTATGATTGAGCATGGTGCTTAGGTGGGGAGCCAGTTCGTTCTGAAGTTCATGTAAAATGCAGCCTGGGATATTGTCCGGTTTCATGGATGCTGTATTTTTGGCTTTAGAGTGTGCAGCTTTTACCTGTGTAGTTGTGATCACAGGGACTCTGCATTCTTCCTGTATAGATACGGGCCCTTTAGGGGGTGAGAGGGGGGTAAAGTTAGCACTGAACATATCTGCCAGGATGTTGGCAATATCAGTTGGTTCTGTAATTTTTGTGCTGTTGTGCTGCAACTCAGAGCAGATCTGGGTGTTGCCATTGAGATTCTTAACATAGCTATAGAATGCTTTGTGGTTGTCCTTAGAATCAGTGGAGATTTTTTTTTCATAGCTAGCTTTGGAGGATCTTATAAGGGATCTCAGCTTCTTACTGAGGCTGACAAGGGAGCTCCTCCACTCATGGGATTTTACTCTCTTTTGCAACAGTTTCTTCCTTCTGTTGAAGAGTTTGTTTATGGCAGGGGACCACCAGATTGGCTTCCTTTTTTGGAGGATAGCATCTTGGGTCTGTTTGGGATAGGACAATCTATGCACTCATGTAAGTGCTTATAGAGTGCATTTGTGTAGGATTCAGCAGTTGTAACTGTATTATCCATCTGCATGGGTGTCATGAAGTTTGCCACTTCTGTATTAAGAAGCATGAAGTTGGCTTTGGAGAAATTTTTTACCATGGGTTCCTTAATGGTGGGGTGGGGGTGGGATGTGGATATCTAGGATGATTAGCTTATGGTCAGATCTTACCAATGAAGAGTTGACTTCAGTTGTGGAACACCGGTCACTCATGTTTGTAATGACTAGGTCTAGGATATTGTTGCCCCTGGTGGGGGTGTGGATAAGTTGATCCAGGGCATTGGAATTTATGAATTCCAGAATGCATTGAGCAAAGGAGTTGGTACATGAGTAGATTTCCCAGTTAATGGTGGGGTAGTTGAAATCGCCCATTATTAGGGTGTTTGGTTGAACCCTAATATTTTCCAGTATATCAAGAAAAGAGGACTGGGAATCCTGGGGCATGGTGGGGGGTCTGTAGCAAGCTACAATTTGGATTGCATTTTTGCTCAGAGTTAGTTGCATTTGGATAATCTCAGATCCATTATGCTGAGCAACTAGCCTGGAGGTGTGGCTATCCTTAATGAATATGGACACACCTCCGCCTTTGGTGTTCCGGTCCAGGTTAGATCGGCGTTTAACACAAACAGTTGTTTTTGATGTAAAATGGCAAAATTACCAACAAAAAGCTCAAAGCAGTCAAAACCAACCATACTGTACAAGTTTCACTTCAAAACAGGTCAACAAAAGTACCCACTATAGCAAATATCCTTAAGCAGAGACTATAAACAGTATCTAGTAAATGGTCAGAACAAGCATAACAAAAGGTTTTAGAGCCTTTCAAGAATCCAGAGCGGAAACACGCTGGAGTATGATTTCACAAATAGACCTTGTACTTACATGTAAGACTTTATAGTATATGTCAGCAACATTCATTCATGATGCCCCCTCCACTCTTTAAATATTTAGAGCAAGTAATCAACGTGAAGCTTAGATAATGCAAATTACTAATGTATAGCAACTTGTGTATTATCAAAATATCCTACAATACTTGTCATATTTGTTGATTTAGGTTTATGTAACTGTTTGTTGTTGTTATATTATAAAATTATTAATGACAAGTAAAGAATAAGGAACAAAGTTTTTACCTTATTTATCCTTATAGATGTTTTTTATGAAATCAAAGAGTATCTATTTAGTGAAATTAAGAGAAAATCAAATACATTTATTTATTTGTCTCTGGATTTCTTTTTCTCTTTCACAGACCAGTCAGGTTTTGTTGCTTGACTTTTTAATGTAAAAGTAGTATGCATTTGTTCTTCTGTATTTATCAGGGTTTTCTTCTTTATAAAGGCATCTGCTTATTCAAGGGTTTCGAAAGTTCTTTTTCCCTCTGGCAGGCAGAGTCTTATTTTGGCAGGATATGTCAGTAGTGCCTTGATACCAGCTTATTTTAGTGTTTTAGTAAGAGGAATGAAAGTTTTTCTTTTTTCAAGAACAGCCATGGAGTAGTCATTATCAAATCTGACTATCTGGTCATTTATTTTCAAGGGAGAGAGAGCCCAAGCAGATTTTAAAATAAGATCTTTGTCCTTGCTAAATATAAGTTTTACAATGATAGATCTTGGATATATATTCTTGCTGTTGGATGGGGCTGTGATAGTGATTTTTGGGCTCTCTCGATGCCGAATGAGAGAGCCTCTGGTAAATTTAAAGTTTTGGGAAGCCATGCTGTTAAAAATTCGCTACATTATCTCCTTCCATTCCTTCTGGTGTACCATAGATCCTGATATTATTTCTTCTGGACCGATTTTCTAAATCATCCACTTTATTAATAAGCTTATTGTTCTGTTGTAAAAGATGTTCAGTGTTTTTCTCTCCCTCTATCAGTCTACAATCGATATCTGAAACTGATTCTTCTAGTGCTAATATCTTGATTTTTTGCTGTTTTAGGATATCACTCAATATTTCAATTTGCTTATTTGAATCTTCCTTAATTTTGTCCATTTGGTATCTAGTTTGTCCATTTTTGTTATTAGGTCTTGAATATTTGTAAGAATTGAATGTATCTCCTTCATAGAGTTGTACTGCTGTGTAGATTTGAGAAGGCTCATCTTTTTTTCAGATGTAGTTCTCCCTTTCTTCTTCTTGTTAATTTTGACAGGAAAACATAAAGCTTGTGTATTGAAAAATACACCAAAAGAAAGCTTTTTAGTTCCGGTTTATAAATCAGTTACTTTGAAGTTATCTTTGGTGATTTTTGAAAATAAATCCTGTCAGAATAGTTATAGAACTGCAGGGCAGAGAAATTATACTGCTTTCAGGCTTCCATCCAAGCCACGCTCCCCCAAAAGTTTAATTTCTTAATGATTAGGTGATGATACTGAAGGGACTTTGCTTTAAGTGTTGCAAGTTTTTTAGGAATTTGATGGTGAGTCCATATATTTCTGCAGATCAAAAACTAAGTTTCTTAACAAGTTATTTCTTTTTTTTATTAATACTTTATGGAAACAGAAAATATAGGTAAACTCTTTTAAGTATGGTGAAATATGAGGAATAATGTTGAATAATAGGCAACTAACTAAGTTGTGATTTTGAACTGTTTAGTAAACAGTATGGATACGGTTGAGATATCTGAAATTATGTGACCTTCATGCTCTATTTTAAGATAGAATGGAGCCTTAGTTCTTCTTAACAAGTTACTAATTTAAGTCTAAGATCTCTTTGCATTATTGCTGAGCCTGGTCTTGTGTTTTTTAAAGTTGATAGCTTCAGAGTATCAATTTATTTTTGACATTCATTTTGAGTATTGCAGAACTCTAGCAAGAAAGTGATTTTAGGATTTAAAAAAAAAACTTAATTCATTTTTTTTTGTTTTTTTTTTTTTTTTTTTTAAGATGAAAGGCCATTTTTGCATCAGGATCTAGCCATGGTGTAGGCTTTCATTTAGTAGGCCTAGTACTAAATCAAAGTCGAAGATATTTATCTTGTAAAAGCAGAAGGAAGTCCAGAAAAGCTCCTGTCTGTGACACTGCTGGTTTGTTTAGCAATGCAACTGTGCTCTCAACTTTTACCAACAGAATTTGGAACAAAGTAAAAAATAACTAAGGAAAAGCCTGGTTCAAGTACTTTGATTAGCCTGGTAGAAAAGCAGGATATGATTATGCTGTGGTCAACAATGAATGGAATATATGTGTTATTGGATGAGGACAGCATGTATGTTGCCTATCTAAGATGGCCAGGACATGTACAGGTGATAATTAATTGTTTTGGAGATAACATGCCTAAGGAGTTGTCCAGATGGTTTTTGGTAATAGTGTACTAAGGAAGCTTAACATCTCTAAATATTATTATATTTCTGCTGTTAACATGGAGATTTTTAGAAATGGTTAGGTGGGGAGTTATATAATGCTTAGTTGTAGGGGGACCTCTGATAATACATGAGCAAGTGATCCGGCAAGGATCAAATCCACCAACAATGATGGGGTGGCAGATGACCTCAGCAGTAAAGTTCCTAAATATGAATTGAGGTATATATACTACCCTGTTTTGAGTTTTCTGATCAAAAGCAAAGAAAGAGTTGGTAAAGTAAGGTGATTGTGGAAGGGATTGTATCTTGAGGATTAAGCCATGCTTTTGAGATAGCTGTAATATTGATGATGTTGCATATAGGTACTTAATGAGGATATTGCCAGTGTTAAAGTGAGATTTGTACATAACAGATTTGTATGAAACCTCAGATATTAGGGTTACACTTTATGTTTATTGACTAGCAAAATATGTGATAGTTATTTTGAGGATTTTGGATGGTCTAGTTATTAGAATGAGTAACTCCTTAGTTAGCTTTACCTTACGTTTAGAGGAGTAAGTGAAGAGTAAACTATTGAATTAGACTATCAGGTGAAAATGTCTAGCAATGAAAAAAGCTAACTAGGTGTATAGAGGTTATGGTTACTGTTCAGTTTGGGTTAATATTGGGTATACTGGTTGTTGAGCTGATGTGTGTTTGAAAATTTTGTTTGAGAGAAGATTTAAGAAAAGAAGGGACATGTCAGTGTAAAGGAACATTTATGGAGTTATCAAGTAGTGTAGGTTTGTGTAGGCTGAGCTGTAAATGTATATTTATTTATTTGTTTATTAGCATTTGCTTACTGAGCAAGTCTGACTAGACCATAACAGGCCTCTTTTCAGCAGAGGCCTGGGGAGAAAAAAGTCCACAGTTAACATATCTTACAAGATGTCGTACAATAAAATACATTACAAAAATTAGTACATATGAAAAAAAACAGGAAAGAGATAGAGCCTAGAAATCATCTATATTGTGATGCACACATACAGTACCCCATTTTACTGTTCTGTACTATGAATAATAGCATTAGCTACAGCTATTCAAAGTCATGATGCAGCTTTAATTCCACATAAAAAAGTAGAATACTGAAACACAATCACCATGACAGCTTATTCTTCTGAACTCTTTGCAAAACTGTCTGCAGGATTCTCCATGTCTTATTTACACTGACAGTTTTAATGGTACAACAGCTTTCATGCGTATTTACATATATGAGTGCATTTAAACTGTATATAGTATTATCATCAAAATATACCATTAGGATGTAATTTTTTTTAGGTAGAAGAACTACAGTGATTTTGAATGGGCTGGGAGGATCTTACAGCCCCATCAAAATGTGCAGATTTTTTTTATCAAAGTGTTTATGGTGTGAGCTGCCCTGTGGGGTATGAGGAATAAATCCCTTACTGGGACCCAGACCAGCAATGTTCAATTACTGGCTATTTTAAGTCAAAACAATATTTCAAAAAGAATAGATGGAAATGTTTCTATCATCAAACTAGACCTTAAACAGACCTGTAGTTTTCAGGGCTGAACTGCTGGATTTCGAGAATGTTAGATTATTTGGTATATATCCTGGAAATTACATGTGGAAGATGAAGCACTTAACAGACAGTAACTAGCACCCAATCAATGCAGTAAAATAGCTTAGAAATACATGTGAAAAACTACCAAACAAGTGTTAAAACACACCAGACTACAAAGCCAGTGAAAAAGATGCCACCAATCTTCTATTAAATAGTTTATTCACACTGAATAACACTCTGCGCCTTGGCACAGCCTTCCTGGAGTTACAAACTATGCCACACCATACATCCATATATATACACACATATATTCACTTAAATACAAATAATCAAACAATCATCTAATTAATCAGCCATCAATTAAAATAATCATATGTACATTTTAAAGAAACACTCTCTAGTTACATTCACTATTTAAACCTGATGGAGATAATGTATTAAATTTTAAAATATATAAAGTATCTTTATACAATAATTTCTTTTTCATGAACACTTCATCTGTTTCTGATATATGTTCCAAAATACAAGCTTTTAACAGTGAAAAGTCACTGCTATGACAAGTAAAAAAAATGTAATGCTATAGGGCTCATAGCATTATTATTTTTATGCCTCTAATATGTTCTTGCAACCATAACTTGAATATTCTTTTAGTCTCCCCTATATAAAACAAGTTACAGGGGCAAGACAAAGCATATACCACAGATTTAGTTACACATGAAAAAGCAGAAGTGGAACAGAATTTTACATTTATATTTTCAAAACATTTGGTAATGTTGGAGCAAACCGAACACCTTCCACAAAGGAAGGTGCCACATTCCAAAACCTGCAGATTTAATTTTTCACCAGGTGAAACAAATCCATTGTGTACCACCATGTCTTTGATATTTCTACTTCTCTTGAAAGAGATATTTACAGTTCTACAAAGATTGTTTACCCCTTCCCTATTAATTAAGTGGGGCCAATAATATCTAACGGCATCAATGATTCTCACTTAAGATATTATATACAGTAACAAAATAGACTTTTTACACTCCTGCACAATATTAAATTCTCTATTACTATTTATCTTATTTACTAAAGGCCTATTATGAAGTAAGCTGGTATGTATTATTTTATGAAGGGCATCTAAAATAGCATTTTCATCATACCCCCTTTGCAATTGAAATTAATTTGTGTTTTTATTATTTCCTTTTCTAGGCCCATTTCATCATTACATAGCCTGCTGACTCTCAATAATTCATTATAAGGTAACGCCTTCAAAGTATGTGGTGGATGGCAACTGCTACTATCCAAAATATTATAATCTCCAATTCCCTTTCTATGTATGTTAGTTACTATCTTATTGTTCCTAATAGTCAAAGTGACATCTAGATAATTAACTATTTTACCTGTCTGTAAGCCATCAAATTTTATCTGAAAGCGATTTGCATCTAAATCACTTATAAACTGGGGGGCTATTTCAGTACCCCCTTACATAAAAAAATCAAATTATCTATATATCTACAATATAAAATAACATAACTATTAAAAAAAAATTGAATCTATACAAAAACTCAACTTCAAAAAGGCCCATGAACAGGTTAGCATACATGGGTGCTTTGAAATATGTAAATCATTTTTGCAAGACTTTTAACACTAAACAATATATATATATATATATATATATATATATATATATATATATATATATATATATATATATCCATAGAGAGAAAGAGAGAGACATACAGATCAGACTTCAGAACCATCCCTGTTTTGTAGAGACACTCCTGATGTTTCTCAAAGTTTTGTTCCACTCCTCCTAAAACCGAAATTCATTTTGGAATTTCTAAGATAATACATAGTGCCAACATTTAAAATGTGTCACTAATTTGGGGCTTTTCCTTAGTTATTTTTTACTTTGTTCCAAATTCTGTTGGTAAAAGTTGAGAGCTCTGATACAAATAGATAGATATTGAGCATTTACTGAAAGTACATTCAGTCTTGGAAACAACATATTTAATTAATCATGCATTCATTTTTCAAACTTAAGGTCATCCTTGCATTGTTTACCTTAATCCCCTTCCAGATTCATAGCAAACATCCAACATTGTTGTGAGTTATATGAAGCCATTAAGCTTAACACACCAGGTATATAAGCATACTTCTCAACGGTTCCTGATTTTGGCTCAAATTTTAGCTCTGCTCCCTTAATTGCTACTAAAACTTGTGACTTTTGGAGAAAAGTTGGGAAATTGGATGTAATAAATAATGACAATAATTAGAGATATAGACTTAATTTACTTCAGAAAATATATAGCAATTCACAATATCTTATACTGCCAGTGTTTCAAGTTAATAGTACTAATATTTTAAAAGTGTCCCTGGTTGACCCTGATTCTTTCTGGATTTGTCCCAGATTCAGTGCAGATTTGTCCCTGACTGAGAGCTATGCATATAAGATGTCACAGAATTAAGAAGCACACAAGAATAAAGTTTGCTATTGGTAGTTGACATGTTGTGAAAGGAGAAATTCAATTAGTATAAAAGATGAGTCAAGGAAACTGCGGTTTAGTAGCTGTGGAAGCTAGCATCTAATGCCCACTAGTGGACACAGTCAGATAGTGCACATGTTTACTAAATGAAGGGCAAAAGAGTAGGAGTTTGTAACTTAGAAGATTCCTGGTATCACAAAGAAAGTCACATTATACAAAAAAAAAATTGCTGAAACAAAGGGGCAAATGTATTTGGATGACCACTGCAGATATTTAATTTTTTCTGATAGATAATGATATGATGGTGTACAACAAAGAAATTCATTATAATTCTGAAAAAAATAATAACAGGTATGTTTCTTTATTTTAACAAAGGTGGAAACAGGTGGCCTGACAATTTATTTACAGGAGGGTCACTGGGAAAAGTCATAAAAGTAGTGCATAAAGCAGGTCTGTGGATGTCATAAGATTAAAGTCATTTCAAGGTACCAATGCAAAGTAAAGCAAAATGGGAATATTAAAGCTTAACAAATCTGAATGGCTTTAAACTGTCATAAATCTGAAGTGGTAGTAGGTATTATCACAACTATAAATGTAGTAATATTATTTATTATATGTCCATGAATGATTTGGTAAATACTGTCAGAATCTGGAGAACAAGCCTGCAGTGCTAACTTCATGCTACAATGTGGCAGCACAATATGCATTATTAGATTTTATGAGACTTGGCAAGCATTTCAGATTTTTATAGTGCACCTATAGCAGAAACAAAGCTGTAAACATGACTCCATGTTCAGCTTTTTTTTAATTCCTTAGGAAATTTAATAACAAATGTTTGCATCATTCTTAGAAATCTGTTTTTTTTTCTGACAGGGTCAAAGTCCCCCATGCCTCATAGACTGTGCTTCACCCTTCTATCATTTACTGATATAATTAATTTCCAGGACACTGCACTTCACTGAAGTGGAGCGTTTCCCCTGTAGTAAGATTCATTAATTGCAGTGCATTTTCAATTTCTATCAGCCTCACAAAAAGCAGCATTTGACAATTTAGCCTGCTATCATGTAAACAGTCACAATCTTGACATATTCCACAATATTTACAAAACAAAGCTCCTGTACACATCTGCAGCATACTGCCAAAAAACAAACTTTAAAAACAGAGAACAGGATGCTGACAACACTCACATGAATGCCTCTTTGATAAGTACATAGGATTAAGCACTTTTTAATTACAGACTTGATCAAAATCACAATTTTAACATCATTTGATTCATGTTTAAATAAACATCACTCACTCACATGATTCTCACAAAACAGTAACACACAGATAGTTAAAACTCTCAAAACTGTATCCAAAAACTTGATTCTGATGAAGTCTGTAATTATGAGAAGAGACAGAGGTGTTTAATATTTTCACATTATTTCACATGTAAGTTATTTAAGCAAGCTCTCTTCCTGTGAATTAAATAACAACTTGCTTGTACAACTATAGGTTATAAAAGAATCCAACAGCTGGATACACAGAGTTTTGTAATCCACAAGGCTGAATAGTAAACAATTTCCAAAGCTTTTGGCCCTTTCTCCCTTACTGAACATCAAGGCCAACCCTTCCAGTCAACCAATGGACCCATTCATTCCTCAGGGTTAATGCCCTACATGCCATTTGTTTTTTCAAGTGAAGGTCAAGTAAACTGGAAACAGAAGCCCTCATATGTGTGTGTTACCCTATTATCGCTTGTACATGCTCATAGCATCCAGGAGTATGGCACTCCTCCTGTATGAAGTACATTTATACATCTGCATGACATAATCCATTGGGACTGTTCTCCCTTGAATACCTCACCCTCCATGTGATGCATAGTCTTTGCCAAAGATTCAACCACAATGTGCATATTAACCCCCCCAAATGAAGGTGAGCAGTTGTAGCTATTTCACTCCATTCCTACTTCTATCAGCTCCAACAGGTGTCTGTGCTGTTAATTAAACTTTGATGATGGAGGGTATAGTAAGGCTTAGTTACATATGCAGATGGAGCTGATACAACCTCTAAGGTTTTTTAATCTCAGAATAAAAGATATCACATTTATGCCATATTTTAAAGTTAACTTATCAGCATTACTGCACTAAAAACAAGAATATGCATAAACATCTGTATTTCCTAATACTGAGTTGAACAAACATGATTGGATATTTATGTGTCGTTACAGAAAAATGATACTCCTTGATATTTTTTCTGTTTCAGAAGGTGATATGTCAGCTTTAAGACTAATAATTAGCTTTTTCATTTTACTAAGATTTCTTCATTCTGCATGTCTTCAAAGTTCTATGTTGCACCTCTTGTCAAAGCAATTTTATTGTTGGAATTGAACTAAATACTGCAGCTATACCTGACTTCTTTGCTGCTAAGCTATGATTAGGATTGAGAAAACCTTTTGCTTATCGGAATCGGATAGCTGCAGTTAATTACGAGGTGTAGTATTTGATAGCAATTTAAAAAAGTACATTAACTAAGCATAGATTGTTTGCAGTTCATTGCAACTGAACTCCTTAATTAATTAACTGGTTATTCATAGTGACTCTGAAACCTTCTTGTGATTTGTTAGTTAGAATTAAGTATGAACACTAGAAATTGGCAATACCTGTAGCAGATTTGTATCACTGTGTTTCTGATTCCCACCTAGCAGATATGAGGGTTTATTATCAAATGTATGGTTTCAAACTTTTGTTAAATCAAAAGTATAATTAGCAAATGTGTAATACAGATATATGGACGGCAAATACAGTCCAATGGTCATTTTTTCCAAAATGTTGTATACCAAAAATCGGCTTTAACATATTTCAAAATGTTAGCATAAAAACATTTTTATTTTTGACATTTTATTTTGATGGAATGATTAAATGAAAAAGTGCATTTCTGGATTTTGACAGTAAATGGATATGAGCACTTAATATGTAATTCCTTCAAGCAAAGAAATTTTATTTTTTTATTTTTTTTGCAAAAAAAGGTACTACAATACTGTACATTTGATGAGACTCTTGTTGAGTGTGAATACATAAGTAGCAGGGAAGGGAGTTTTACTTGTCCTGCTGCACAAACATTACTTTAAAATAAATGCTCATTAACAATCTTCTCCCTGCAAAGTTATATGAGTTGGAAAGTCCACTTTTTACTGCTTAAACCACTTTACATTTGAAATAAAAATCCTTACTGCTGGTTATGAGAGACTGTGATATCTACAGGAAAAGTTAACTGAAATAATAAGGTTTTTAGAATCCCTTATATTTTACAAACTAAGACATAGTTTTACCCATAATGCCCAAGCTGCCCAGGCACATTACTAATCTGATATAAACACCACTGCAAATAGCCTTCCAAGCTCTCCATCAAATTCATTTTATCAGGGTACAGCCCATAACTTTTCTGTCTTAATAGATTAAAATCTTCCAGACAGTATAAAGGAAGAGCATCAGAGTCATCCAAAATCTAAATACAGAACAAGCTGCAGATGTGAGTCACTGCTGAGGGTATTATTTAAAATAATGATGCTATGTCTCACCCTAATCAATGCCCATATGATCTGGGATGGTCAGCATGAAGAGCTATAAGCTATGTATGCCACAATAGACAATAATGAATTTGTGATTCATTTAAAGCCACTCACATTGACAAGAAACTTTCTTTACAGGCAGTCCTCCTGCATCCTAGTATCCAACTGGGTGTACAAATTTGAATGAAAAGTGAGTGAGGGCAGATAAAATACCTGCCTCATGAACCAGACTCAAATGTTGATGCATTTTGAATAGGAGGCATTGCAACTGAGACTTTTCTGTTTTATTATATTCATTAAGTATTATGGCTGGCAATAAAAGGCATATATTAGAGACACATTTTACTGCTACTCTGTTCATTTCTGAATGTAGTTTCTGTAATCTGCATGCTTAATGCAGTTATACCACTTGTATGAATTATTATCTGTTGTTCTCTGACACTATCCAAATCTCTCAGGGAATTTTGTACCTCTAGATGCACACATAACAATACATAGTATAGAAAGCTGAAAACTTTAAAAATGTTTTTTCATTATTTTAAGTGGTTTATTTAAAGCTATGTAATCTTCAGCTCATAGGACATGTAATGCAACATTTAGTTTTGTGTGTGTGTCTGTATATGTGCGTGTCTGTGTGTGCATATGTGTTCATGCTTGGAGGTATCTGTTGGCAAGAGAAAGCATGGTTTGCCTAATCTTAACCTAACTCATGAGTTGTTTTTAATTTTCTGTATTAGCCATGGACTTGCCATAATAAATACCATTTTCAAATACAAGGTTGCTCATAAGTGTAGTTAGTACCAACATATCTTGGGCCCATGCCCAATAACTCACTCTCTAGTCATGTTATCAGTAATATGGGCATATGTTCTGGACATTCTGATCAGGAAAGGAACCCATCTGTTAGCTGATCACTTTGTTGTTGGTGAGTTGGATCAGATGGCCAGGGAGGCACATAAAAAATTCTGGAGACTGAAACATGTAGTTAGGGCATCCTGGATATGTGTAGGTGATGCTTCTGAGTGGGATGAGTTCCATTTCCACATCAAGAAGAGTTGCCTTACACCTAAGAGTTCATGAAAATGGAGTCTAAAAATACTCAGCGCAAACCTTCAGTAGTAGAAGTTACATGTTGCTATACTCAAAAGGCAGTTTGCTCATGTATTTGCTGGAATCTTAGGATTTGCTAATTTATACCAGCAGTGAGTGAAGCCAATGGATTAAATAAAGAGTCCCTTCATACAATGTCAGGTTTGGACTTCAGAGCTGATTGATAGGTAATGACAAGCCAGGAAGGCAGTAGTTGTCAGTCACTGAAACGAATGTCCGCATATAGAGATGGAATTGGAAAGGCCAAGGAAAATTAATTTTGGACTCTAAGCCATTCAGCAACTCAGTGGTTGTATAGAAAAAAACAGTCAGTATCAGTTAATTTAAAGTATGTTTTCTTTCTCTGTGCATACATATTGCAATTCTCCATTTCTCCGTGTGTGTGTGCATATATATATATATATATATATATATATATATATATATATATATATATATATATATATATATATATATATATATATATAAAGTTATATATTATGCATTGTGTGTGTGTGTGTGTATGTGTGTGTGTGTGTGTGTGTGTGTGTGTGTGTGTGTGTGTGTGTGTGTGTGTGTGTGTGTGTGTGTGTGTGTGTCTGTGAATTACAGCACTGTCTATAGAGATTTACAGATGATGCACTAATGCAGCATATGTTGGCTTTGCTTACATTATGTTATAAATACAGGCAGGCATACAGACACACACACAGGTGTGTGTGTGTGTGTGTGTGTGTGTGTGTGTGTGTGTGTGTGTGTGTGTGTGTGTGTGTGTGTGTGTGTGTGTGTGTGTGTGTAATGTAATGTAATTACATTAGTAATGTAGTGTAATGTAATTATTTTGCAGGTGGACAAGTGTGGGGCAGTGGTGGTTCAGAATTGGGTGGATTATGAGGCAGAGACAGAGCGGCAACTATCTAATAAATCTCATTATATGGCAATGTCTATTGACCCAACCAGTAAGTTTAAACATGACATTGACAAAGTTTTGGATCTAGCAGAAGAGGAGGGTATCATTACTCATGATACCTGTTATCATCTCAAGGTCAATCACCTTAGACAACAATACATTTACTTTTTGCCTAAGATCCATAAGGATCCCAATAGACCGCCTGGTCGACCAATTGTCTCTGGCAGAGGCTCCTTGACTGAGCCCTTGTTGGAATTTCTTACACAATATCTCAAACCTTTGCTATCTTTGATACAGGCGAGGATACAGGACACCACACAGTTTCTTGCCATTATATCAGATATGCAAATGGAATCAGGCTGGCTCTTATGTACCTTGGATGTCACCTCCTTATATACTAGTATCCCCCACTGGGCAGGACTTACTGCTTTGCAATATTGGCTTGATCGGGCGAATATGTATAAACCAGGATTTAACACTCTTCTGGTTTGTATGGATGAATTGATACTTACCCATAATGTCTTTTATTTTAAAGACAAGTGCTTCTGGCAGATCCAAGGCACTGCTATGGGAGCTTCTTTGGTCCCTATATATGCGGACCTGTTCATGGCTTACGTGGAGGAACAATTGATTTATGATATTAATCATAATGTCTTTATGAATGGATTAGATATTTGGAGGAGATATCTTGATAACTGTTGGTTGGTGTGGAGAGCGGATGAGGCATTTTTGTTTGAATTTTTGGAATATTTGAATTCCAACAAGTGGGGTGTAGAATTCAAGTTAACTTATAATAGATCAGAAATCACTTTCCTGGATGTGTCAATTAAGAGAACTGAATCAGACACTTTGGAGAATGATGTATTTAGAAAGTTTCCTCAGTTCAACACCCTACTTCATGCCACGAGCTTCCACCCACAACATGTCATCAGGAATATCCCCAAATCGCAATTTCTTCATATCGAGAGAATTTGCTCTGATTCCTTCACGTATGCCTACCATCGACAGGAGTTAACAGCCAGATTTAAGAGCAGGGGATATCAAGCAGGTGACATTACTAGGGCCAGCCGGTTGCAAATCAACAAGATAGGATACAGTTGCTATCATATCATCCTAAGTTTACAGAACAATCTCAGGAGTCCAGATTGGTCACCACATATGGCAGAAACACTAGGAGCTTCATGAATATCATTCAAAGACATTGGCACTAATTACAGACAGATAACACATTAAATAATTACATCAAAGATCGGTGTTCCTATTCCTTTTGGAAGGGGTGGTCATTGGGATCGCTATTTAGTCATTACAAAAGGGTGCACAATTATCTTTCCAATCCCCCCGCTCAAACAACAGTAATTGACCAACTTTTGGTGGGTTGTCATCCATGTGGGCACTGCTCATACTGTCCGAGGGTGCTCAAGTCAGATAGTTTTACTCCTCATAAATTTCCACATGTTTATAATGTTTCTTTTTTTGCTAACTGCAATACCAGTTGGGTTATTTATTTAGCCCAATGTAGCTGTCAGGCATTTTATGTGGGGATAGACTTCCCAACCCTTAAATTAAGGGTCGGTGAACATTTAAGTGATATCAGAAATAAAAAAGTTTCGAGTTCCTTATACAAACATGCACTCAAACATCCCACAATGATCTTTAGCTTCATGGTCATTGACCGTATCAGGTTTAAGAGTAATGAGGTTCATATATTACATGAGTTACTAACAAACAAAGAAAAAATGTGGATTGTTAAATTGGGAGCTCTATTTTCACCTGGGTTGAATGACCAATTTTGAATGATTTTGAAATGGATCATCATTTATACATTTTTCACTGGATTTCTGTACATACAGATATTTTGTGATATTTAATAATTTTGTTATATATATTAATTTTTGCTATTTAGTTATGTAATATATTTTTATCCACTAGAGGGCGCTGTTACATTGCATATAAATGCGTGTGAGTTAATAGTTTTTTTATATTATTTTTTGTGGTGTGGTTACTGAAGAAGGATTTTGCCAAAACCGGTATGACCCCACTGGGTTAATTTTTTATTCAGTCTTCATGGAATAAAAAAAACTTTGCCAGAAGGCTACACTGGAGGATTGAGTGCTGGCTTCTTTTTTGCTATTATCTCCTTTACATCAGGAGACCCTGTTGTACATATCGATTTCATCACATCCCCTCAACTACATCACATTTTAGGTCAGAGTTGTATATGCACATGACTGTGCTACTGACTATATTTGTGAGGTTTCCTTTGGAAAATGTTTAATGTAGATGGAAGAACTTCCACTTTGGTGCTTGGTGTTGACATGTCTTGTGGGTACTGATGTATACTTTTCCACATATTTGTGCTGTCCATAACTATGTTATCTTCTTAGCATGGAAAGTTGAAGGTCTTATGTCACACAATGCAGATGTTAGCCACCAGTATCTGTCAGCATTACAGAGTATGTGGTGCACGTGCCAGCTGTGCAACATGACTGTTCAAGGATGTAGTCATCTAGCAGCTGTATACACGTACCTGTGGAATATGACCCAGGTTGTGCCCACATGTGGCGTGTCAACCCCTAGATGAATGGGTTATAGCCAATGCACACACACTGCCCTTCCCATAGCCCCAGTATGCCAAGCCTGCTGAGGTCATCTACTGTGAAATACACCTATGGGAAAGTTGCATCCCATAATCTTCATGGAATGTCTCATAGCTGCTGTAGTGTGGTAAACTAGTTAGGTAGGAGTTCTAACCCCAGCCTTGGTAACTGCATGTGTGTCTGTCTGTGTAGAGAGCCATGCTTTTTAGGGTGGGCACGCTCCCTACAATTGAAATGCTCTACTTTGGTAAGGCTGCTGATGTAATCTACCTAGAAATACATCCCTGGAAAAATTCTATTCCAGTAATCTCTGTGGCGTGTCCCATAACTGTGTACTGCTCTAGTGTGATAAAATAGTTAGGTGGGAGTTCAATTCCCAGACATGGTAACTTGGTGTGTCTGTCTATCAGTATAGAGAGCAGTGCTGTTTAGGATAGTCACACTCCCTACAATTCAAAAGCTCATCTTTGGCAAGGCTGCTGATGTCATCCACTTTAGAAATACACCTCTAGGTAGGTGTAGGCCAGCAATCTCCGTAGTGCATTTTGTAACTGCAACCTGTTGTAGTGTAATGAATTAGTTAAGTAGGAGTTTTAACCCAAGCCTTGGCAACCATGTGTGTCTGTGTAGAGAGCAATGCTTTTTAGGGTGGGCACACTCCCTACAATTGAAATGCTCTACTTTGATAAGGCTGCTGATGTCATCCACCTAGAAATACATCCCTGGAAAGGTTGGACCCCGTGATCTCTGTAGTGTGTCCCATAACCATGTACTGCTGTAGTGTGATAAAATAATTAGGTAGGAATTTAATTCCTGGACATGGTAACTGTGTTGGTGTGTGTGTCTGTTTAGAGCGCAAATCTTTTTAGGGTAGTCACACTCCCTACAATTCAAATGCTCACTTTTGGCAAGGCTGCTGATGTCATCCACCTAGAAATACCCCTCTGGGAAGCTGTAGCCCAGTAATCTCCAAAGCATGTCCTGTAAATGTGTACTGCTGTAATATGATAAATTAGGTAGGTAGCTATTCTAATTCAAGACATGGCAAGTGTGTGTGTGTCTGTCTGACTCTGTGTAGAGAGCAATGATTTTTAGGGTAGTTATACTCCCCACAATTCAAATGCTCATCTTTGGCAAGGCTGCTGATGTCACCCACCTAGAAATACATCTCTGGGAAGCTGTAGCCTAGTAATCTCTGTAGTGTGTGCCATAACTGTGTACTGCTGTAGTGTGATATAGACCTCTGTTAGGGGCTCTATACCCACATATGTCGGTTGTGGATGTTTTGTGTGTGTTTCAATGTCTGTGTGGGGAGCAATGCATTTTAGGCTAGTCACACTCAGTACATGTCCAATGGCCTACTTTGGCAATCCTGCTAATGTCATCCAATGTGAAATACACCTTTGGGGAAGGTGGTCTCCAGTAATCTCTGTGGTGTGTACTATAACTGCGTAGTGCTATAATGTAATCAACTAGTTAGGTAGGAGTTCAACTCCCAGACATGACAGGTCTGTGTGTGTGACAGCTGGGCCCAATGTGTGGTGTGTTTTGCAAATGTCTTTTATGGTGGCCCTATATCACAATTTCCACTGTACAGGGATAACAGATGTGAAATAACAGAGAGGCTGGGGTGCAAATCCATACCCATACATGTGACATCACAGCCGGCTAGGTAATCACAGTTCACAACCCCAGTATTCCCCAGAGCACACTTTCAACCCATATCACATGCACACACACACATGCCGAGGCAACAGCCAATATGTGTGTAGTACACTGCATATTGGTGACTAATAGTAACTATGGATGATTGCAGTGGCCTACAGAGGGCATGGCACCCTGTCCATCTGTCCAATAGGCACATACAAGCCGACAATGCACCTTCCCCATGTTCCCCACTGGACACCTGCAACACCTGTGGTGCCATCACATGTGACCCACAAAGGACATACCATGCCTGAAAACATGCCCTGTATGGACAGATGCCACTGACACCAGGGAATGCCGTTATGCATGCTATCAATGTAGGTGCAGGGTTAACCTGCTGTTCATTACCAGTTCCTGCCACAGGTGGCCAAGACTGGTACATCTGATGATAATCTGTGTACACAACATGGGCCCAACACCCCAGGTACAGCTCCACATGTCACTGTACATGCATGTGGGAGGTGTGCACATCCCAGACACTGTCCATGTTATGGACTAGGGAACACATACATGGCAAGCGATGCACAGCATTGACCACATGCAATAGCCACCCAGGTGACTGGATGGTGGATACAATACTCATCTGTGTGGGCAAATGCAGAAACCACAAGCCTGAGCCACAATGCAGAGACATGTGGTTTGATGCCAAGGTATACCCATCACCTAGCCTTGTATAGCCAACTGGCACAGTCGACCACCACATACCCGTGCAGAAATGCACCCATGCATGTCAGTATTGGCACCCTGTGTGTGTTGTATGATGTGTATGATCACATCCACACTCACTACAAACCCCAGTGGCATACTGAAGCATGCTGTCTGATGTAACACACCTCCCCATTTCCTTTGCCCATATAACCTCCGTATGACCCATGTGGTGTATGTGATCCCTGCACAGTAATGTGTTGTGGCATTCTCACTAGGGATGAGCTGTATGCCTGGCCCTGCCAAGTGTGTCAATGTGTGTGCGTCCCTGTGAGAGTGTGGCTGTGTTGATGCTGGCACCTGTTCATGCAGACAGGCATGTGTACATCACCTACTGTATAGCTACCAGAGCCCTGTTGCAGATGTCACTCACCATCACATATATGTTCTGCAGACTCCACAACAGGTAACCTATGTGGTGCATCCAACAACTGCATAGGACTGTAATGGCACTACATAATCATCAGGGGTTTGATACCCTGTGCTGGTAAGTGTGTGACACAAACATGCTTAGGTTTTACTCTCCCACCCCTCCCTGACTTGTCGATGACTCTGTCTGCCTCTCTCACTCCCTCACTGGTGGATGTGAAGACCTATACCTGCTTTTTTTAGGCAGCAGCATGTGTATTTTAGGTAATGCTCATGATCAGCCGATGGCCTCTGCATGAATTGCAGCCCTCCCCTAGCTGATTGCATGTGGAACAGCTGTGGTAACATTCCCATAGCCAATTGCATGGAAACACACTCCAATATCTAGGAACATCATGTTTGTGTTGGTCCTTTTCATTCACCGTGAGCAGGAACTCGTTCTGTTGTTTGGCAAACAGCATCCCAGATGGAGTGGGGATTTACCTCTGACAACATACACTGTGGAAACAGGCCAAAACATAGGAGGGGGATGTGCCTGACCTGACTAAAGAATGTAAGTGCTGCTATACTGCATTCGGAGTAATGTTGGTTTAACAGAGTGTGTGCGGATATGGCTGTCCTACATGTATGAATACTTGCCATGTCAGTTGTATGTTTATGAGGACTCCCCATCTGTAGGGTCATCTGCAGACTAGGCAGTGTGTTGTGCCTTTGGTGTCTTGTGTTACTCACTACAAACCCTGTTACAACAGTAAATGTATGATGTTATTACAGCAACATGTCAATATTGGCCCTGTGTATGTGCTTCCAGCCACAACCCAGTCAACTTTTGGACATACGTCATGCATTAAGAGGTGCATATGTGCTGTACACCATAATTAGTGTCATCATATCTGATAACAAGCCAGTGAGATATCAGACTGCTATACATGTTATGTACAGTAGCGGTTATATTTGATGACATAACCTGAACATACTGTGGTTGTTTGTACAGTACTGAGGTCTGTGTACTTATGGTGAATGTCGACAGTGTGTGTATTGTTAATATATACCTTGGCTTGTGTACAGACTGTGGTAGTTGTCATCGTCCTAGGTCCCATCCTATCTGATGTTACATGCTGTTCCACTGTATGTTACCATATTGGCTTACATGTTTGTAGGGCCATACACACACATGTCCCATACCACAGTCAGTCATCAGACCAAACTGTGTAGTGGCCCAGTATATGTAGGGTTAGTGTGTGAGTGGCATAGATGAGGATAGTGTCGAACAGATAGTCATTATACAGTAATATTATGCTAGCTTGCCATATGTGGCTGTGGCTGTGTTTTCATTGGTTGTGGTTATGCACTTTCACACAGGTGTATCTTACCCTGTGCTGTGACATGCCTGTACAGCCTGCTATATATGCAGGTACATGTGCATTCCCCCATAGGAGATGTAGCCCAATGTTGAGCCAGTCTGCCTGTAACCTGCACAGTGCATTGTTTCATGCCTAGCAGCTTAGTGTACTTACCCAGTGAGATTTCATGTGCAGATACTTGCCAGATGTACTGTTGCCGGGCATCCCTTAACAGTCATGTATGTCAGACAGAGCAGTGGGATGCTGTACAGATGTATGTCAATATCTAGTGGGTAGCATGTGGCCATGGCACCCCTGTACCAGCGTTTATTACGTGATAGGCCAGACAGGGGTGTGTGAGTGCATAACCTATGGTGCAATATGTATACCAGTCGATATATGTTATACCCATCTACATGGCTGTTAACATCCATATTGTCAGGCATGGTACACATGTTTTGCACTAAGGAGATCTGTGTATTCCTCTGGACTGTACAGAGTGTGTCAGAATGTCAACACATATTGGCCAATATCACTGCTGAAGTCAACAGGGGCAGTACGTGCTAGCAGCGGTACTTTACTATGATGTCCTTAAGATGTCTGTCAGTAGCCAATGGCACACGTGGAAAGCAGATGTGACCTCCCACACATACCATGTCTGTGAAGACAATCCCAATTACACTAGCAATAGTATATAGAACTGTAATAGTACACAAATAAAGGTTTACCATTTTTGCAAACCTGTGTGTGTTTTTTTTGTCCTATGACCTCTCAGTAGGTATATGTTGCAGGCAATGATTGTCATTTGTATGGGTGGCCCATACAATGTCCAGGTGTTCAGGTGTGAACTGTAGGCATAGTGGCTGTTCCATATTTTGTACACATTCTACACATGAATCCTACTGTACAAATATCTGCATGTGTATGTGTAGTCACATGTATATATATATATATATATATATATATATATATATATATATATATATATATATATATATATCTGCATATATGTGTCTGTGTATATGTATCCTGGGGATGTTGATAGCTTCCACATTTTACATTTCCTATGGGAGGCAGACTGCATTGCATGATATGTTACCAATACCAGCCTGACATCATACGGGAGATGATATTGTGACCAGTGATGGTATCATTTTTGAGTTAAAAGGTTTTAGAATTTTTAATTATGCAGGTTTTTCATTGAGCAAGGAATTGTTTCAACTTTTAATGAAGGGGTTAAAGTTTGTGCCTACTAAAAAAACTGACATAAGTAAAACTCTTACTGATTTTAGATTATTTGTGAGAAAATTGAATTTTAAATGTTTATTTAAAGACAAGTTAAGTGAATTCAATAACTTGGAAGCTATAACCCACAAGAAAAGCTGTTGGAACCCCCCCCCCCTTATACCTAGTTTACATAGTTTTGAAAAAATCACTGAACAAGAGATTTACCGAAGTCTGAGTAAATATGTTTGCAAGAAACACAATATAACGAAGGCTGAAAGCACCTTATTATGTGAGTTGAGAAATAACAAGGATGTTAGATTCATGAAGCCAGATAAAGGAGGGGGCATGGCTATAGTAAATACTGTTGATTATAACAATAAGATAACCAGTATTTTAACTGATGCTAACAAATATGATACTATATCCAGGAATGAAATCAATATCAGCTACAGTAAAATCAAATATTTTTTGGAGGATGCATTATTACAGGGTACTATTAATGAGGAGGTGTACAACTTTTTACACATTGAACACCCCACGATACCAGTTTGTTTTGGGATTCCCAAAACACACAAGGATGTAAAGGATCCCCCTTATCATTTGATTATAGCTGGCAAGAATAGTATTACTTATCCCTTGGGAGTGTTTATAGATAGACTAGTAAAAAAGTCTGTGAAACCCGTTGACCATATTCTTCAAAATTCATGGGATTTTTTAAAGCAAATAAAGAGTGAGTATTTTAACAAAGAAAGTTATTTTACTACTGTTGATGTAGTGGATCTTTTTACATCCATCCCCCACGAAACAGGTTTGGAATTTTTTAAGGACATATTAATTAAACACAGTAACCTAGGGGGTAAAATGATCAACTTTTTGATTGAACTGATGTACATTATTTTAAAGAATAACTTTTTTACCTTCGAAGGGGAGTTTTATAAGCAGACCCAAGGGGTGGCAATGGGTAACAGCTGTGCCCCAATTTTTGCTAACTTAGTTTTATTTGAATGGGAGAATAGATATCTCTTTACTTCCCATTTCAAGGATGAATGGTCAATTTATTTCAGGTTTTTAGATTACCTGTTTATTTTGTGGAACAACGATACATATTTTCAAACTTTTTTGGATTACATCAACAACCTTTGTGATTACTTCAAGTTTACGGGTGAAGGTAACCCGGATAAAATTAATTACTTGGATGTGACCATTACTAAAGACTATGTTAAAAAATGTTTTACATCAAGAGTGTACAGAAAACCAACTTTTTCCAACGACTACTTAGATTTTTCCAGCAACCACCCATTTTATACAAAGAAAAACATTGTCAAAGGACAAATGGTGAGGGTGGTGAGGATGTGTTCAGACATAAGTATGTTGGAGGAAGAAACTAACAAGGTAAGGTTAATGTTCATGGAAAGGGGATACCCCCCCGACATGGTAACTAATATTAAGGATGAGGTTTGCTCCCTTTGAATGAAAGATATATCCCACTATTAGGAACGGGTTGTGAAGAAGTAGCAACAAGCAGGGGTGTGTGTAAAGATTTTTCACAGGCTATGGTAATCACTTATGGAAAAACAGCAGAATTAGTGAAGAAAATTATTTCCAACAATTGGTCAATGTTAAAATGCAATAATGATATATTTCAGTTGATGGGACCAGAGCCTTGTTTTATATACAAGGTGGACTTCAACTTAAAATCTTTGTTAGAACAAAAAACAACAACAAATATTTCTAAGAAGAGGGGCACCCGTAAATGTGGATGTTGTGACTACTGTTCTTTTATCAATGAAAATGAATTTTTCAATTTAGAGCCCTTTGATTTAGTTGTTCCCTTAGTATCAGGCTCCTGTGTTTCTACAGGGTTGGTTTATTTAGCAACCTGTATGATATGTTCTGTTTATTATGTGGGGAAGACAGAAAGAAAATTGAATCATAGGATTTACGAACACTTGTATTGTATAAGTAAGAGTGACGACAGAAATGCTTTAAGCAAACACATTAAGGCACACCCCAATCATAATTTTAGGTTTGCTATTCTGGAGATTGTGCCCAAAAATGTAAGAGGGGGTGAATGGAAGAATTTATTGTTGAGGGCAGAATCAAAATGGCAATTTAAATTAAATTCAATTTTACATCCAGGGCTCAATGAAAATATCAGCATTAAACCTGAGTTGAAATTCAGGGCTGGTATTTTGTAACCCATTATTAGTACACTGGGTAGGTAAGGGTATTATTTTGTAGTATTGTGTATGTGTTTACATGTGTTTTAACATGGGAACTTATTTGTATTACAGTTTAACATAAATTTTAGCATACAAATTTAAATATATATATTTAAATATTTTTTTTAAAAATGACAATTAATTAATTGGCAGTCAGATGATGTGTACTAGATGTATTTAAAGCCTTTTGTATGTAGTATCACCAGATCTGTTGAAGTCCTAGTGACAAAAGCGCTTATCACTTCAGTTTAAAGTCTGTTTATGCTTGTTTGACCGATTAAAGTCGTTTTATTGTGGACAGGTGGACTTGTTAATGGCTATTCTGCAGCTATTTTTTTGTACTGGGATGTAGTACTGTTAACATCTTGTGCCCATGTCATGTCAGGTCCTGGTTATGGGATCTGCAACACTTGGTAGTGTATTGTGGGGCGGACGTGTTTGGCTGTGGGGGGGTATGCCTATTCAAACAAGACGTATATTGTTTGGGGCCTCTCAACCCGATTACTGGTGCATGTGGACATATTTGTTTTTGTTAATCTACCATTGCTGTCTACGGATGCATGGCCACATATACCTGTATAGATATATATATATATCTGCTTACATATGTATGACTATGTCCGTATATAACTACATAGATATATATCTGCGTACATATATGTACCTTGCTGTATGTATGTAGACATATAGGTGTAGACATATATATGTGATGATGTAGGCATTTGCATGTATATAAGTTTATATATATATATATATATATATATATATATATATATATATATATATATATATCTTGACATATATAGATATGTTGTATCTGTTTAGATATTAATATATTTACACACACATACATCTAGATGTTAGTATACATTCTCTGTACTGTTGTATGACTGCCTGGAAGATATGTTTCTGAAAATATCAGATTGATATATATTTGGTATGGCTTAGTGGTAAATTTCTTTGTCTGTATTGTGCAGTGTCCTGGGTTCGAGCCTTGCAGAGGCAGTTTATTTTGTTGCTGGATGGAACACAGGCCATTGGATACAGAGTGATTAAGACACGTTAAAGCAGTTGTAAGTGGGTTTGCGGGGAGCTATGCATTGCTAACTACCAGTTATAGTTTCTTATACTCTGTTAGCTTCTGAATTGCTTAACCTGTGTAAACAGTGCTTACCCCCGCACAAACAGGCTTAAACGTTCTTACTGCTGCTTAAAAGTACTTACTCCCACTTAATTTCTTTAAAAGAAAAGAAAAAGGGGTTGATAGGAAAGTGGTGAAAAAGGGGCACAAAGAGGGAAAGACAGTAGGGAAGATAGACAGGGAAGGGTGTAGGGAAGGTCCATAGCTGCCCATTTCTTCTACAGCAACAGCTGTGCATATACACTGAATTTGGAGGTAGATTTGGACACTCAAACCCTTGGGTGAGGCGAGGACAACAATAATTAGTTGCGATGCCAATTAGACCGGATTACTTGTGTCCAGTAGACACGTGTGCGTAATGTACAGCTAAGTAAAGTATGGGGCATTATTTTTTTCTGGGAACAGATTGCCCTTTTTTTTTTCAGGTGAGAGTAGGATGTTGGGGAGGGGGTAGTAGATATATTTGGGGAGGTAGGTTGGGTAGGTAGACAAGACAAGCAAGATGCATACAGGCATGGTATATGACACATGTGGGGGGTAAACTCCTTGGACAGGGAGGGGTGTTTGGAAGTCACAAGCCCATGAGCCCCCAAATGGAAACAGTGGGACTGAGGTCCTCACCCATGGGCAGCCACCACTGCACCTTCACGGCCCCAAAGGTGGCTGTGCTGGGGGCTAGGTAGGAGGGGCAGGCTCACCCTCTAATTGTGCCATGCGGCCCTCAAGCTGGCGTAGCTGGTCTTGAACCTCTCTGTCGAGCTCCCTATGCATCATGGCCTGGACCTGATGGGCGGGTGACAGGTACCTCTCAGCCCCCGCTCCCAGGAGGGGCAGACCCCCACCCCCGAGGCGGTTCCACCCAAAGGTGGTGCAGGGCCAATGGAGGAGGAGGTCCCAGGCTGGGCCCCAGATGTGCTGGTGCCCAGTGCCATGGCCAGCTGAGGTGGGACAGGTGGTAGGTCTGCTGGGACCTGCCTTCCCATACAAGCTATGGTGTTGCCGTTTTAGGACAGATATAAGTTAGTAATAGTCAACAGCATTCAGGATTAGTTATAACAGCATGCATAGGTATTCCCATTAACCCAAGACACCAGATTTACAACAGTTGCAGGGTGAGTAGAGCACATGCATATATGGGACAACAGTGGCCATAACAATAGCATGCAGGTTTTATTGATGGCAACAGGCCACCAATTGTTTGTTTGTGTCTTTCGGCTTTTCCAGGTTAGGGGTCACCACAGCGGAACTCCGGTCTGCTAATGATTGGTAGTTGATTTTTACGTGCCTAGTTACCAGCCCTGACACACAACCTTCAATGAAGGTATACCCATTCATGCATGTCTCTATGCAGAAGGCGCTCTAGCTGAGAATCGAACCAGACAGGGTCTTACTGTGAGGTGACAACGCTACCGCAGCAACACCACCGCGGCAACAGGCCACCAATATGGGAGTATATTAACATGGCACATGCATAGAACCAAATGTGAATATTTATAAACCAATTGGACATATGTCCCAACAAAAGATTGGAGTGTACATGTACCCATTTAGGTGTGTAATTAGGTTATTGTTGCACATATGGTGGGGATGAGAGACAGAAGTCAATTAACAACTAATATATCGCTGTAGTTTTTATAACTTTCTTAGTCACTGCAGTGATCTGTCCCTTACATGTATTATTACACTACCCAATGGCCTTACTTTGTACAGCGGTATGTTTGTAGATTAGTATATACGTGGACTGTGTCTTATGTATAGTCTACACCTCTTACCTGTTATAACTGTTGAGAAAATATTTTTAACACTACCTGACAGATTCTACACATACTCCCAGATTCCATGCTTGTAGACAAGTATATGAGTGAACTGTGTTGTAACTGCAGTCTACACCTTTTACCTGTTATAGCTGTAGAGGGAACTTTGTTAACACTACCTGACAAATTCTACACATACTCCCACATTCCATGCTTGTAGACCTGTATAGGAGTGAACTGTGTTGTCACTACAGTCTACACCTCTTACCTGTTATAGCTGTGGAGAAATATTTGATAACACTACCTGACGAATACTACACATACTTCCAGATTCCATGTTGATGTTATACACATACCTAACAATCTGTTATTGCACACACTCTGGTCAAGACTTGACAAGATGCAGGTGTTAATGTGACATATTTTGGAATAGCTGTCATACACTTTGGGTGAGATGCTACAATGACAGGTTTGCTTTCATATACATTCTCTTTTTATGTCCAGGTCTCACTATCCATTATATGTCAGTATAAGCTGCCTACATTTCTTGGATCATCTCACTGAATTGTCAGGGGAACAGGTTACCGGGCATCAGATATGGGCCATTTATCAGGACATGCTGGACAGATCAGAACAGTTGAGGGGTATGACTATGCATGCAGCTTACTACCTGAACATTCTGCCACAGTCTGTAGAGCTGATGGTTATGATTATGCTTACAGCGTACTATCTAAACATTCTAGCAAAGTCTGTACAGTTGTTGGGTCTGATTATGCATACAGCTTTCTATCTGAACATTCTCACAAACTCTGTACAGTTGTGGGTTATGATTACGCATACAACTTACTACCACTCCCGGTATTTAAACCCCTGCTGTGTGCCGTAAAAATATTACAGTTGACATCACAGTACACTGTGCTATCAAGGAATTGGTGTAAAGCATTCCAATGGTTTCTAAGTCTTCCTCAGTTGTTCTATATGATTGACCTCTTGGGACTTCCAACATTGTTATACTGAACTTCTTTCACATTTTAACTGCATTCAACAGTGTTGGTAACACTGCTTAATACAACAGTACTATTTATAGAATGCAACACTACAACATATGAAAGCAGGATGTACACAAGCACTCCAGGGGTTATACTTTTATTCACAAGATATTACACCTTTATTTCCATACAACCTATATGACAGTCTTCCTACCATATTGTCTGGTTTATTCAGTACATCTCATTCATAATACATTTTTATACTGTTACAACACTTTCTAGAACTGTTATATTTTTTCTTATGACAGTACATGCAAGATTATTACTAACTTGCCTCGTGATGCAGCCTTTGCAGCCTAGCAGCATGGGCTTGCTGGTTCGCAGTCTGCTCATCTCCAGTTGTCAGAGAAATACAGTGAAATTTAGCCAGTACTTATCCATAGTATACACAAGCTAGGCAATCATAATCCATGTAGTAGAATGGGCACTTACTCAGTGCTGGGGTATCAGCCATCTGCCTTGATTCATGGATCCACTGCTCCAAGAGATCACCCCTCCACCACTTCAGGTCATCATGGTGATGCCTGACCTGCTCACCAGTCCAGGGAATACCAGTGGCACTGGTGAGGTCACTTTATACTGAGAGCCCTGGTACTGGCCCTGCAGTAGTCTCTCCTCATGGTGTTTTACCAGGAGCCATACCATGAATCTGGACTCCTGGGTGCCCCAGCGCTGTGCTCTAAATCGAGTGCCTTCCCCAACTCCAGCCATTCTGTCTACAGTAGGGAGCTGCAACCAGTTATGGGAATTATTGGTGCCTGTGGGGTTTAAATACACCCAATTTCCTGCACTTTCTCAAAATTGGATGGTTTTGAAAAGGCTAAGCTATGGGCACACCTGCTTACCTAATGTTTGGCATTGCTTAAAGGGGTATACCACTGGGCAGATTGAGTTAGTCGGCCTACACATTGCTTACACTACGTAAGCTGAGCTGTGTAATGCTTAGCATTGCTTAATATTTAATTAGCATTGTATTTTCCTTTTGACATTGATTTATTATTTGTTACATGTTATATCTGTGTCTCGTATCTGTGATTCATGTGTACGTACACTGTATGGGGTCCTGGGGACTTCTACACTTTATTACAATAACACCTCACATCTGGCCTTACTGCAGTACTCCAGTTCACATATTTATGTTATGTAGCAGGTTATACAACATCACACTGTACATAGATTCATTTCACATATTCAGTTTAATTTTCCTATGGTGAGGATTTGTTTGTTGAAACCTCATCTTTCCTCATTTCTATGATGGCTTAGTGGTTCACTACTATGACTGTAGTATAAAGAGTTCTTGGTTCGAGCCTTGCAAAGGCTGTTTATTTTTTTGCTGGGCAGAACAAAGGCCATTGGATACAGAGTGATTAAAACACTTTAAAGCAGTTGTAAGCGGGTTTGCGTGGGTTTGTGTGGAGCTAAGCACTGCTAACTTCCGGTTAGAGTTTCTTATACTCAGTTAGCTTAAAAATTGCTTAATATGTGTAGGCAGTGCTTACCCCCGCACAAACAGAGTTAAACATGCTTACTAGTGCTTACACATGCTTACTACTGCTTATTTGTGCTTAAACCTGCTTACTAGTGCCTTATTCATTATGACACTGACACTTCACATGTGCATTTCCTGCAGTACCCCAGTTCATAAATATGCATTATTTAGTGGGTTTTGCAAAAAAATATTGGTTATAACATGCTTTGCCATGTAAAACAGACTGTGCTGTAGTGGAACTCAAACTGGGCATGCCTGCTCATTAGGCGAATGTTCTGCCCACTACACTATTGCTGTGCTGCTTCATTTGCATATATCTTTCTTGTTATCCTCTTCAGCGTTTTAAGCTGCTTTAACTGTAGCTAAGCGATGGGCACACCTGTGCACCTACGGTAAGCTGTACTCAGATTTAAAAAAAAAGTTTTTTTTCATTTAATTTATATGTATTGTTGCTGTTGTACACATGGGGGACTGTTGGTGGGGATATGTGGACACCTAAGAGTGGTCTCGCTCATTTCTAACCACTTTCTGCTGTTCTACATTGCAGGGGCATGTTTATTCTGAGAGCTCTGCTCTCAGACACGCCCCCTACACTCGTACATGCTCTGTGTAAACCTAGGAGCTCGGGCAGCGTGCCTTCATTAATATGCATGGTGTGCTGCCATTCTGCTCCTAAACGGGCGCTTCCGTGCAGGACTAAGCTAGTTCTGCATGGAAGATTAGTGAATCCGGGAGATACACTACATTGCTCACTGGATACAAATTTTCCTTGTCAATATTATTATTCCTTTGCATATCACACTTAAATGCTGTTTGCTACCCTTTAATTACACTGAAGACTTTGATGTAGTTTGATGTAAGACTTTTCAGAATCCCACCCCATTTTTAATATATCACGTTGATTTTGCATTTATTATTTAAACTCTAAAAATATTATTTTAATGAATGCATAAGGCATCATTAGGTTTGCATCACAGAGATGGAGAAATTGTAGTTTAGAGTATTGCTATAAGGTTGTCGTTAAAATAGTAGAAAACAAGAAACCACATTTAAAAGCATGATAAGCAGTGGACCCGTTGTATGAATTAATTTGCTGCATTATACTTTTGCAAGCATATTAACAAAGTTTTGCTAAAATAACTTTTGTGTACAAGAGCTGCAAGGAAACCAGACTTTCTGCCACCATTCTGGTATTTTCAGTTAAAGTTTCATAGTCCTTTATGTAACACCAGTGCATTCAGTGTACATTTTGATGGCATTGTAAGAAAATAAGCAGTTATATGTGTGTGTGTGTGTGTGTGTGTGTGTGTGTGTGTGTGTGTGTGTGTGTGTGTGTGTGTGTGTGTGTGTGTGCATGTGTGTGTGTCTGTGTGTGGGCTATGTGTGATTTGATCATAATCACCATGCTAGAAGTTTCCTAGCTGAAAGTAAAAAAAAAAAAATCTTTTAAGGGAAGCTTAACACCTATCTATCCAGAGACTGTTGTTAGTCCAGCAATAGTGATGTTAGCACGGAGTGTTGGAGGTCTTGGGTTTGAATTCCAAATGAATGCAAGTCTTTTCCTTTCACTTCTATGACTTGGAGTTAGATTTACTTAAGTGAAGAGTCTATGATTAAGGAAATGGGACATTTGGTGTGGAATTCCCTCCCCTTTCTTTCTCTCTTTCATTTTGCCATCTTAGTGAAGCAATTTAAACTGACAAAAATCTATGTTTGAATTTGTGATAGAAGAATCTCCCATATTGCAAAGTAGTTATTAACAGAAAGTCAAATACTGACAGCAGATAATTCATGGGTCTTCTCTGTCTGCTCTATAATTAGATTTATCACGTTAATCTATCTGATGCCCTGGTTTCAGTCAAAGCGGCCTATTGCTGCCTTTGGTCTCTTACATAAGTATTCAGTTCTGTCTGAGATATTTATTTATCCTTTGTTAACCAGGTTAGTCCCTCTAGGCTAGTAGCCTCTTTTTAGGGGAGACCCAAGGTGGTATTAATACTACTATGGGAAATTTGACCAGGGCATTGAGGAATTTTCCTAATCTTTTTGATAGGTGCCATGCCAATCTTTTACACCCTGACCTAGCAGAGCTACCACCAAGACAGGCAGATGGCTCCTCAGTTTAACGTCTCATCCGAAGGACAGATCTTTGATATACTGGCTCAAAAAATGAGTATCCTAACTTTTAGACCACATTACATTATGTGTTAATATCTGTACACATTCACAATGCTATGTGGACAGACAAATTTCAGTAGATTTTAAATAGCGACACTGCCAAATAAAACCATTTATTAATACTTCAGGGCAAAACCAAATTATTTTAGAATAGTGCATTTGGCGTTGTACTTGATTGTGGGAACATGATTGCAACTGTCTTACTTGAGTTATTATGTTTAGAACATACTTAGCTGATAAATAATTAACAGACTTGTAGGCCAGTAATAGTATAAGAATAAGCCTGATGACACAAAATTAAAGTTGTCTGTGAATGGTATACGCACACACACACACACACACACACACACACAAGCACACACAGGCACACAAAATCTGTGTATGACCCATAAAATACAAAATAAAAAGAAATGTCAGGTAAATTTATGCAGTTAAATTTAAATTTCTGAGATACTCTTACTTTTTATTAAACATGCCACGACTTAATGCAATAATTTATAGTACTGTTTAGCCTTTGAAAATCTTCCCGTGTGTCAACAAACCTGAACATTAGAATTTGTGAGGCTTGTTTCCTTTCCCTGTCTTCTGCCAGAGACATTATTTTAATCACCTCTGAGGAGGTCACTGAGAAAAATAAATGGCATAATAATTGCTGTCCTGGGCAAAGACGAAAGATATAAAGGAGTGAAAAAAAAAAGCACAGCCTCATCTGTAATGCTAGGCCTGCCATTCTCAGATGTTGCTAAAGTGTCAGCAACACTCTTCAAGAAAAATTGGATTAGTCACATTCTTGTCTGTTAATGGACACTCTGTGTGATCTTTAGAGCTTCATTTACTGGGTTAATAGTGCTTTGCCTGGGTTCCTTTGCAGAAAAAAAAAACCTGTAGGAAGAAATATTCTGGGTACAGGCTGCAGCCAGTGACACGAGTAATATCATATTCATCACAGACAGACCTCATATCTCATTACTGCTGGAAGAGTTGCCCCCAGGCATTTGAGTGTAGTCAGGCCAGTCCTATCATGTGGAGCCATTCAGGTATATTGTGAAATGATTTAATGCGATAATAATGTCCACTTTGCAAGATAGATTATGTTTTTTATAGCAGCTGATGGTTAATGAATGATACATTAGCAAACACTACTAAAACATTATTGAGAAAATGCAGATGAAGGCACGACACTCTGCTTCTCTCCCTTTTGCTTGTCTCTGTCACTCCTTCACCCTCTCTCCCCCCTCCCTCCTTTCTGAATAAAAGATGAAAGACAAGGCAACAAACTCACAAAGATCAACCAAACTTAACATTTTTTTACATACCAATAGTCTCCCCTGGAAAATATTAAAAATGTCAGAGATGTGAACTGAAATATCTCTTCTTAAATCAAATGAGAATCAGTAGAAGGGCAAACCTGAATAGATACATTATATGTTGACCCAGTTTATTAGATGAAGCAGCTTACGCTGATTTGATTTATCTAGCAATACACTGCTCAGCTGTGAAATGAGATAAGAATAGGCAGCTCCTCTTATTTACTATATATAACTCTATTATTCAGAAAATCCTCCCCCACCCCTGTTTTGCATTGCTGTAGCTGTGAAGAGAACTTTATGCATAAAGGAAAGCGCAGAGCTGAGTTCCTAGCTCAGCCTCTGTGTATTGATAAATACTGTTCTTCCTAAATGTAGTTTGCCATTTCTCTAGTCTACCAATTGTGTTGTATAAACAAAAACTGGTAATATATCTGTTTTACTGACTACATTGGTCAAATATTCAGTTTCTGCAAATCCCTTCAATCTAGTGCTTAAATATAAAAATGGTAGGTTCTACTCCCACAATGGCATATGAAATAAAACTATAATTAATAATTCTACCCTTTAGAAGAACTGGGTATTACATGTGAAAGTACGCCATTTAGACTGTCATCCCTGCCACCCAGCTGTTATCCTCACATACATGAATACAATTAATCCCTTGTTATTTACAAAATCACAAAGGATTTTTCAAGGATACTGGTTAAACTTTTCCACCTCTGAAGCTTACTACATGATGGATTCTTTTGTGGAACTTGGCACAATGTGCCTTTAGTCTGACTTATAAATGAGCATATTATATTTCTGGATACAAATAAGGGAAGTATATAAACTAAATAATACCACAGGATTTTTTTTATAAAATGTTTCAAAACCATAAAATTGTAGTTTCTATTCCAAATAAAATTTGCT